>NC_041386.1:629274272-629342281 GCF_002162155.2 Triticum dicoccoides
CTGACGCTTATGTGCTCTGAAGATGATCTTCAAGAGGATGGCTTCTCTGAACGCTTTAAGTTTGACTCCACACCTCCCTGAAGGGCAGTGCTGCGACGAACTCCATCTCTTGAAGACTCTGAGTTCTCTTCCTCTGCGGCAACTGTGAATGCCCGAGTGATCGAGGACGAAGACGATGCTACTTCACCACCCCCTCCTTCAGCACGCTTCGACACTGCTCCAAGTTCTTCTGCACCGCCGAACACTACCGACGACCCTGCTGCTTCGCCTACTCTTCATGGGAACGAGTAGACGCTCTATGTCTTCAAACCTTTTTGGTCCTTAATGACAAAAGGGGGAGAAGCATATGAGTTCGATAGTCTTCAAGCGGGTCCATATGGGCGGTTGCTTTATATTTTGCCTAGTGTTTACAACTCTCGTTTTGATACATTTGGTTCTTTGAGTTGTAACACTTAAACTCGATGGTCGTCTGCTACTTATTTGCTACTTTGTGATGCGATGATAAATTCCGCATGTGCGACGATAAAATCCGCACTTAGATCATTTTGCAGACGTCCATTTTCTATTATGCATGTCATTATCTTCACATACCTTCACATGCATAATGAATTGTCATCATAAGTTGAAGAGGATCTCCACAAGTACAACCTGCCATGTGCATTTGCATTCCAAAAGCAAATTACTCATATGCACATCTTCAGGGGGAGCCCTTGCAACTTATGAAGACAATTCCTTATCCTTTACAATTTCACATTATATTCCCCATTGAAAACTTCAACTAGTTTGTCATCAATCACCAAAAAGGGGGAGATTGTAAGTGCATCTAGTCCCACCCCTAGTTGGTTTTGGAGTATTGATGACAAACCTAGTTGAGGGACTAATGTGTTTGTGAGAACTGCAGGATAACACAGGTAGAAGTCCCTCATTGATTCGGTTTTCCTACCAGAGATGACCCCTAAAAATGTATGAAGACATTGATGTCAAAGGTGGTATGTGAAGATATTCACATTGAAGACTATGACAAGACAAGACATCGCATGAAGCCTATGGAGCTCGAAGACTTAGATCTTTCGTAGTTCTTTTTCTTCCTTGTTGAGTCATAGCAACCACCGTACTGTTAAGTGGGGTCCAAGAGAACCAGTCAGAATGACTGAAGTGATGCTTAACCAAAACCTATGTCTTCGAGTGAAGACTATGAGAGCGAATCTTGTCCAGAGTCGGACAAGTCAACTTTGCTTGTAGCCCAAGTAAAGTTGCCGTGTGTGTTTGAAATCTGACCGTTGGAACACGTGTCAGTTCCTTAGTGACCCAGGGTCATTTCGGACAAATCAGGTCGGGTTGCCTAGTGGCTATAAATAGCTCACCACCTACAACCATAAACGGTTGGCTGCTCAGAGTTAGAGTACGGCTTTTGTCGTTTGAGAGCAACCCACCTCGAAGCCTTTGAGAGATAATTCCTTGTGAGGATAAAGACCTAACCACCCAGAGCCAAAGAGTGTTAGGCATCACTTAAGTCTTCCTGTCTGCGTGATCTGAAGACTTATTACACTTGAGGACTGTGAATCCTCCAGCCGGTTAGGCGTCGCGTTCTGAGCATCCAAGAGTCATTGTGGATCGCCGGTGAACGAAGTCTGTGAAGGTTTGGGAGTCTACCTTGAAGACTTACCAGAGTGATTGGGAGAGGTCTGTGTGACCTTAGCTCAAGGGGAATATGGTGAGGACTGGATGTCCTGAGCTGCGTGTTCAGGACTGGGTGTCCGGGACTGTGTGTCCTCAGGTTTGCATACCTAGCCGCCCTAACCAGACGTACAGTTGTCACAGCAACTGGAACTGATCTAACAAATCATTGTCTTCAACGAGTCACTGGTTTCATCCATCCCTTCCCTTTACTTACTATTGGTCCTTGTGAAGTCATTGTATAATTGCACTGTCTTTTATCTTCACTGAGTGACTGCGTGTTCTGTTTGGCTTCATAATATCTTCCTACCTGATCCTAACTACCTAGCTGCTATAGGTCATTGTGCTTTCACTTCATTGAATACTTGACTATGGTTTGCCTAGTGTAGTCTACCTTCCGCTGCATGGTAATAGGTCTATTTCTATCGTTTGTCTTCGAAACTTCCACGTTTTGAAGACTTTTATAAAAATCGGCTATTCACCCCCCTCTAGTCGATATAACGCTAAAATGGTCAAGTAGGTAAGTTAAGGGATCGGAAATTTAGTTTTCTCCATAAAGGTCAAGCTATCAGGGCAAAGTTGGTAGTAAATTTCAAGAGAGGCTAAAATTTCAACAAAGAGGAACAAAATACATGGCACAAAGTATAAAATGCTAACCAATTGTTGCCCTTTTCTTTTGTCCTCCCGATATGCCTCTTCTCATCTCATCCCCCACTAGGATATCAGCACACTCAGACAAACCAAGTATCTACATCACACAAATCTTGTGATTATGTTGTCAAGATAAATAACAGTAGATTGAAAAGTTACTGGTACCTTGATAATATAGTTCATTGTAAGGTTAGTTCCTTCTCCAAATGTCGTAGCCTGTAGATAACATATCTTAAGTGGTTGGGGAGATAAATGTAATTATTAAAAATTGAGAAAATCGAAGTAACCACCTTAATAAATGAGTCAAGATTTGGTTGCACTTCATTGAGCTCACCCTGCTTTCTTCTTACTGATTGTCCCATCATCTCTACGTTTAACATTCCAAATACAGGAATTGTATTGATTACTATCCATGTAGATGAAAAATAAAGGATACCTTTACCATCTACACGGGAGCTTTTTGAGTTCCACTTTATGCATTTTGTTACAAAATTAATCTCGTTCATAAGCACATAATCTTGATCTATATGTAAGACCTATAATATGAATAGCACACCATGCTTAGGACAATGACTTACCAAATTTGTTAATGGTTCCCAACATATTGGACGAGAAATCAATTGTCTCTCTGACAGTCATCTCAGCATGGTGAAGATCATACTGGCTAATGTAAGCATGCATGTGTTGAGGTGTTGAGCAATTCACTTCTTCTTCATTGTATGTGATCTTTCCTTTGCGCTAGTAAGATATTTTACATCAAGAAAAATGCAATTTCCATTAGACCACGTATGTAGGTGTTTTTGGTGGTATGTACATAACCCAGCCTACCTTTAGGGATGAATCCAACTTTCCTGCCAATGCCTTAAAAAATGTTGTCTTCCCAGAACCGAGAAGAAGTGTCATCCTGGTTATGTTCATACTACAACTTTTCAGGATCTTAGGTCCGTAAATTAATAAGTCATGAACTTTCAGTTGTGGTACTATGCGAAGATGTCATTCCTTGGAACAATTTGTTTGAGGTACAAAATGTATTCTTACTTTTACGCTAGTAAAAAGTATGCATATATACCTTGATGGTCGAATTTTGCCGCTTGCTTCATTTATGATTTTGATTGCTCCTTTCCTTCTAGAATACATATGAAAAAATGACACCAAATCCTACACAAATAACAATCAAAAGATTATTTGAACCACATGCACGCAGTTTCCTCACATTTGTATAGAACAGTCAATCACAGCGGGCTCGAATGCACACGAAATTAATAACTTCACATATAGGGTATGGAGGTACAATAGAATGCGTGGTTGGCAAAACTCTAACAACTTATTTGCTGCAAGAACATCGTTTCGCGGAAGCAACATGACACATTTGGAGACCTAATTCCACCTCCATTTCTAACGAGGATAGTCTTTCTCTAGTGGTTTGACCTATGAGCTGCAACCAATGTGAGGTTCTGCCGCCAACATGCATCAGTGTCCCATAAAACAATGAGATGGGTGTTGGGGAGGGTCACGTCCCAACCATTCATGCAACATTGAAAAATGCGCTCCTGAGTCAAGCAAGTGTGAGGTGTCTTGCCACTTCATCTAGGTGAACAGACGGTCGAGGGGGAAGCATTGTGAGGGGGTCTCTTGATATCACATCTTTATTTTAACGAACAAATGATGTTTTTTTTTCATTTTCCACTATGTGCACCCATTAGAAAATAGAATTAATAACTATATCAAACAAACATGGCATCCAATTTTAGCTACTCGGAAAGCTAACAGGGTATATTTTTAGTCTTATGATTTGTTTGACGCATGTTTTATCCACGTTTGGACCTTGCAACCAAACAACTTCCAATAAAATAAGTCCACGGAAGTGTACGAGGTCACCGCCATTTGTTTTTAATGCATGCCTAGTTCTGTCGGCCATAAGGACATTGCAAATAGGTAGTCCAAGCATGTTGCCTTGTAGGGCCGGCTAGGCTCAGACACTTTGGAGTTAAATCGGGTGCCCTATAGAGTTATGTGCTCCTTCTTCAAGAGGTGGGTTCCTAAGGAGTGAGGTTGCAGTCCTCTAAAAAACATAGATGGATAATGTGCCATGGCTTGGAATGGAAATATTGAATGACAAATAAATTAGGACAACGGGGCCAACTTGGTAGTAGCCTCAACTTTAGGGCGTGATTAATGTTGGTATGAGGTGTGGTTTCAAAATATCCAACCTAGCATAATAGTTGGTTTTAGGGTTGGATAGTTTGACGTAGATGACGACCGTGTGATGCGTGGATCTGGCACACAACTTTTTTTATGAGCCGGTGACAACGAGCAAAATCCTGAAATCATGAACTTGTTGTAGAACATGCTAGCATGTTCCTAATTTGGAAATTCATGTGCTTACTAGGCCCGTCAATGAGGGTGTGTGTGACTTGAGCGGCCACATAGGGTCCCAAAACCATGGGCCCCCATTAGAGAGATTTTTTACAGTAAAATTGTTATCTGTTCATGGCAGTTGTGGTCTTATTTTCTTGTCACTCCGGAAACGAGAAAATGCTAGATGGGCTGGCTTAAGCTTGGAGGATAGGAAGACCAAACCATGGCAAAGCTTTGAATTTTTGCTTCCAATCCGATAATGGAACCCGCTCACTTATTTTCCATCCAGTTGCGCAAATGAAACATTAAGTAGTAGGCAATGACGCTCGATCAATTTGATTGCGAAGACGAAAACAAGACAACCAACAATACAAACAACAAAGCCTTGCACGGGGATCTATTTATTGATTTGTTGTGACCGACTTGCAACTTGACGATGAAAATCAAATTCCTCATGTTAATGTTTATGACAGTCTTGGTAATGAAGTTGTAGAGGTTGACAATCATGATGCAGAAATTGATGAAGTGGATGATGGTAACATTATCATTAAGGGGAGATGCTAATATTGCCCATGGAGGTTGTTGGTAGTACTGCCAATGAAGGTGATATTGTTAATTCTGTTGATGAAAGTAGTAGTTCTAATATTTCTGATAACATCCATAATCCTTTTCAACACGATATATTTGACCAAGAACTTGGGATGCAATTGGTACCGAATGATAGATATTTAGGTGCTAAAAGAAACTTGTTTATTGAGCATGGTCCTAGAAATAAATTGTCTAGAAGGTTTTTTACCTACCATACACTAGATTTCTATCTAATGGATAAAAGTGTGACACATGATGGCTTGTACACAAAAAAGATATTGACAAAGTAATTATTTTATGCAAATTATTAAGATAGGGGCTCATGGGAAGGTAGTTTGCAAATTGGAGCTTTAATAAAGGAGTCATCTTGGTAGTAGACTTAAAGAGCATGAAACTAGTAGAAAACATAGTCACAAATATGATTACATGGTGTGAATTGCACCTTAGGTTGCAAAAGAATAAAAAAATAAAGTTGCTAAGCGAAGAAAGGGATAATTGGAGAAAAGTTTTGTTCATGATTCTTTTAAAGGTAAAATTTCTTGCACATCATAATATTGCATTTCATGGGAGTAATAGGACTAATTCTAATGTTAGTTGAATTTGAGCCAGTTTTCAAAGAGCATGTTGACTGCATCACCAATGATAAATTTTGTGACAATTGTCTTGGTCGTTCTATCTAGAGTGAGTTAAATTTGCTCGCTGCTACAATCAGGTCTGAAATAATTGAAAAGGCAAAATAAGCAAAGTACTTATTGGTTATACTTGATTGCATTCCTGATGCAAGCCACCGAGAAAATATGTATTTGATAATTAGGAACATTGACGCATCTTCAGGTTCCTTTTACATTAAACAATCCTTCTTTGGTTTTATGGATGTGAAAGATACTCTTGGATAAGGATTATTTGTTGTCGTAAAAAGGGAAGGCTTGACCCTGATGTGGACAACGTAAGAGGACAAAATATGATAATAGGTTGATTTTGAAAGGAAAACTTCTAGGGGCACAAAAGAAACATATGTAGATAATAAAAGAGTTTAGCTTGTGGTTGTCATAGTATGACTCTATGTGATATGGCAAAGTCTTATCAAAAAGCAACATATTTTTTGGAGTTATCCAACGCATCTATACGACATTTGCTAATTCTAATACAACAAAAAAAATTCATAGCTAACATAACACATGATTGACTCTCATGTCATTGCCATCGAACCATTAGGACAGTCCTGTTGATGGTGTTAAGGCCATAAGATCTCAACTACCAGAAGTAAGGGATTCCTTACTACAAGTGGATGAAAGTGATAAAGAACCATCGACAAGTACTGGAGGTCAATCGTTGGCCGAAATAATCTTTGTGGCTTTGAATTTTGAGTGTCAGTAATCACATGGTATGAAATACTATCTGCTGCTAATTTGATCAACAAATAGTTATGATCAAAGGATATGGTTATCAATATTGCACTTGAATTTGCACATGGCCTTATTTCCTTTTTCACTAGGTATAGAGTAACTGGATTTTCAAAAGCATTGGAATACTAAAAAAATCAATGGAGATGGATATTCGTCTAGAATTCCGCACCAAACATAATATCAAAAGAAAAAAGTAGATTTGATGAGGATGTAGATGATGATCTGTGGAGGAGTCATGTAGGGTCAATTCTTGTATACATTCCGTTGATCAAGCTATCATTTCACTCACTAAGGAATTTAAACAATATAAGAGGTACGATAAACATTTGGTTTCTTGCTTACTTCAGATAGATTGTGATCCTTGGACAACAAGTTTGATGCTTGCTTGTGTTAATATTGAAGGTGCACTTACAAGCGAAGAACATACACATATTGATGTACTTTTTGGTGAGGTAATTTTCCATGAGGACCCACTTAATAAATATATGGTTTCTGTTGATATTCTAAATATTTTGAAGAAGTACTCCTTGATCTCTTTTTATTCTAAAATTAACTCCAAATGCAGCGCACGTTAGGCCACGCCACTCTAAAAGGAGCATACATTAGATTATATCGAGGATCGGTCAAGATTGTTAGATCTTGACAATTGGAGCTTACGAATGCTCATGTATTTTGGTTAAAAGATGTCCCTAGGTGAAAGGGTGCCTCTTTGGGGAATACATGCCCCTTGGTCTTTGTGGAAAGACACGTTTCTTTCTGAAAAGATGCCTCTCCGTAAAAATACGCGCTCCTTGGTGGAATGATATCTTTTCATAGAAATACTTATTAGAAAGGAATTAAAATAAGTACATATCTTCTGTGTCAACGCGTTACAAAAACCAGCTTGTATGTTCCTTCCAAAAGATGTGACCATTGAAATTGATTTATTCATGCTAGGCAATTATTGTACCATTATAATTTGTGGTTTGGACACAATATAACTTGAAAAGGATGTCTTTGAGAATATTAGTTATGAAGAAATGATTGAAGATTTAATGTCAATATAAATATTAGAGAAATGTTGCTTTTCGGCAGAACGTGAGGTTAATTTATTGCTTTATTACCATCATTACTACTTTAGCATTACTATTTGATATATTTCATAAATATTGTACCGAATAACGCGCATTTTAAGTTATATAGTTGAGCGGGAGTATACTTTAGTTATGTTAGTTTTTCATTTAAATGAACCTTTTGACATTTAGGGACCTATTTTGATTTTCACCCCAGGGTGTGAAATTTCTGGAGATGTCCCTGGTGCTTACGCCCAACTAGTTGTGTTCATTATTAGTAATAAGCATATATATCTCTACAAGAAACTTCTAGGTGAGTATATTACTCAAAACCACCCCTTTTTTGTGCAGGATTCCTGGAAAACAAGTGTTTCTTCTAATTTTTTAAAAAGAAAAGCCTGAAAGAAAGAGATGGGAGACAGGAGGAAGCAGGGAGAAGAAGAGAACAACTAAGCAGGTGGGGCTTATACATGGTGTACACACTCGCTTCGTACATGGTCTATGCTACAACGAGCAGAGTACGAACCGCTGTTCAAGGCGGTGTGTACGCGATAGAAGCAGGTGGCTACGGAGGTTTTTTTTTTCTAACATGGGTGCCAGTATAACCTACAGATTGATCCACCACTTCTTTCGACGTAGGCATAGTGTCGGTCTATATGTCTAGTATTGTTGATTTGTCGGTTTTGTGTTATGTCTTTTTGCCAGACTTTCGTATTTGGCTGTGTGTATCTAGTTATGCAGAGGTCGGGTGTTACTCATAATGATCTGCATTCGCTCGATGCTACATCTTGAAGTAATAAAATCGCCCTTTATCGAAAAAGCAGGTGGGGCTTATGTCCACCTCAATATAGTGGCCACATACGATGGCATGCCACTCCTAATTTGAAGTTCCAGGGTCGTCGTATTCGTTACTAGAACGCTCTAAACCAAAGTGATTTTTGGGACCACTCATCCCAAAAGTGGTGTTTAAAAAAATTGAAATGGTGGTGGTCACCTAGAAGTGTGCTCCAAATGTAATGGCTTTAAGTATTTACTCAGGCAAAAACAATCCCCGCCCGCCTCATATATTGAATTGTTTTCTCCTGTAACACTACAAATTATGAATTGTTTTAAAAAAGGTCATGTACGAACGTCAAGTACATACATATGCGTGTATTATTTGTTGTGTCTCTAGGGAAAGCAATGCATGAGAAATAACATTAAGTTCAGGTGTTGACGTCGAACTACACAAGTCCGCTTGTGCTGGAGGTGATCCACATCCTCCTCAAGCACGGCTTGGCCCAGGTTGCCACAGCTTCGTGGATCCTCGTTTTTTTTTGAAAAAGAGAATTCTGTCTCGTATTACATTATTTTTTTTATACAAGGCCATCTCATTTTCCGTATCAAACTTTGACTTATAATTTTGCTTAACAAAATATGAATTGAATGTCATCGAAAATATATCATCGAAAAGTTGTTTGAAATGTGCATAACACCTTTTATGGCATGAACTCATTTTTAGTGGTAAAGTTAATTGTTAGTTAGACATGCAAATATGAAGTGGCCTTGTGTAAGGAAGTGAATGGAGTAATATATAAAACAATTAAAGAAGCTAAGCAAGGGCTGCTGCCGTGCATTTGAAGTGCTTTGCATGAATCCATTTCTAGCTGACATGTGTTTGATTTTTTATTTGGTTAATTATTGGATTTTTCCTTTTGTGTTTTGCTACTGATTTTTTAACGCAGTACAACGTAGATGTTCACATACACACACCCATATGAACGTGCACATGCACACTCTACCTCAATTAATACCTCCGAGATACTGAGCCGGCGCAACATGTTGAGATTGACGAAGTCAACGCAGATGTCTTGGTAGTCGATGTTGATGCCCACATACGCACATACACACCTATGAACGCGCGCACACACACCGTAACTCCATGAGCACCTCCGAGATACTGAGCCGACACAATATCTTGAGATTGACAAAGTCACCATAGATGTCTTCGTAGCACACTTTGATGCCCACGTACACACACATACACTCACCCCTATGAACACACCCATACACACTCTACCTCTATGAGAACCTCCGAGATACCGAGCCAGCACAACATCTTGAGATTGACGAAGTCACTACAGGCGCCTTCGTAGTCGACGGTGACATCTCCTCCTACTGAACAAACATCGCCGAAAAGGCTGAAATAAATCTATGAAAATGCGAGCACTCGTGGCATAGTCTAAGACGTGAACCCTAGTGGGATGGTACCATCAGAAGGAAGCTAACCATGTGAGCTACGCTCAGTTCGCGCTACCCGTGTTTTGATGCATGTTCGTTTGGTTGGTTCACAGCTTTGACTCGGTGTCAAAAAGGAATACACTGCTTTACAACTACACCTTTTTAAAAATAGTTATCTTTATGCCAGCTTTATACTTTTAATAAATTATATTTTTTATCTCGGTCCAGATTATCGAATTCTTTCTTAGACATCAACTTCACTATATATGAAGAAAATCCCATTCTCACCTTGGCAATAGTTAGTTTTAGTTGTCAATTTTCTAATTTTATTTCTCGATGTTTCCGCCATGCAAAAGAACTAGGTATGCAAATTTGTATCTTATATAATACTACAAATAACACAATGTAATTTCTCAGACTTCAAATGTATAGATGAATTGTTTTTCAAGTGATCGGTATTCAGATAGCAATTCCAGTTCTTAAGGGTGTACCAACACATTGTTTCGATGCTCCATGCAAGTTTCTCCGGCCCTCCTTCCACATATTGACAACAAGCATTTTCACTTCAAAGATGAATCTTCTTGGATTATCAAGCAAACATACGATCAGTTCAAAAGTTCTTTCTAGCATTGTCCTATAGCTAGTTAGCTAGGCATGCATGTTTGACATTTCCAACTTTTTTTCATATGATATATTTGTCATGTGTATCCATTTGAAAGAATTGAGTATATTGATTATCATCTACCATGGAAAAGACAAAGCTTGCCTGTCCATATGAGCATTGTTGTGGCAATTTTTGTGTGTGTCCTCTTTTCTTACATGAAACAACTATCTTCCAGTACTAGCCTTGATTCATTTGCTACTAAATACCATTGTTAGCAACTAAATCAGCAAGCAGGGAAAAAAGTTCTCTTTATGTGGGTCAAAGCAAAATTCGAATTAACATAAGGTTGGTTCTTTGGCAACATTTTAATATGGCGATCAAGCAAATTTAATCTTTTGCAGAAAGAACTCTTTTCAGTGTTAGATTGCCTTGGATAATGAGCTATTTCAGGTTTGGTGAGTTTAGTTATTAGTTTCTCTTCTTTTATCCCTTAGTGGTTAGAAGCAATCGGTGATATTTTTAGATGACATAAGCTCACTTTATCGTGGCACTATAATTGGAACTAACTCTACCAATAATTTCAGACTTGTGGTTAAGGTAAATTTGATGTTCTGGTTCAATAAGTCATAAACAAAACCATGGATTAATATCTTTTTGCTCAAATATTTAGAGCCATAGAGAACGTTTAAATGATAACATGAACACATTATTTTCCATGGCATATAAGGATCTGTTGTAAGCCCATGTTCACCGATTATGGTGTCATTTTTGTAAAAAAAATCATCAGAATTACCCATTAGAGTTCCAGAAAATGCCACGAGAAGGGAACCTAAAGTTGACTTTTTGACGCCTTTGCATAGGGTACCTTGAACACTTACAAGCATGCGAGCAGCTTCTCCATGGTCTGCTTCCTACTTGGAGTAGCTATTTGAAGATTTCAGAGTAAAAAAAAAAGGAATGTACTATCACAACTGGAGAGTCAAAGATCTGTGTTACTAGAAGATCTCACTGTTTTAGCCTGTCAATCTTCTATTTCACATTTTCTTATGATAGCTTAACTGTAAAGAAACTATTGCACTTCACTGGATTTTCTTTTTTAATAAGCAAATTTGTCTCATCTAGCCACTGCAATGTATCCCCATAATATTTTAACCTGATATACTTTTCCACTCATCCGACATGTGTACTATGTTGTTATAGTTTTTGAGCAGCAACAACAATTGTATAAGTCAAGAGCAGTTGCACGGACGCGGTGTGCCGCCGCCCCTTTGCCCGCTAGTTGAAATCACGTTGTCTGTTAGAAACTGCATAAGCAGAGGCTAGAGAGCTAAAAGTGAAGGATGCATGAACTAGAGGTCTTGGGCTTCCACATGCATGTCGTACCTCAACAGTCAAGACATAGCAGTTCACGAAAGGTAACTAGGCAGTTCACCAAAACTAAGATCTGCTTATATACATCACAGCGATCAACTGACCAGGACTAGGAGTAGGAGCGATGCAAAGCAGCAACTGACTAGGAGCAGGGAAACAGGCTGAGAGGCGTCAGCTCGCCATGATTCTATTTATTCACCCTTACCCGGCCGCCAGCAACGCACCACTTTGAAGATCGTGTCTACAGTTTGAGGAGATGGTAGGAGGGCAACAGGCTGGTCGATCGCCGGCCAAAACGATGCGGACATACCTGTGCGGCGTTGACGGCGCAGTTGAGCAGCGTCGGCAGCTCCCGGCGGCCGATGCGGACGTGTGCCTCCACGGCGAGATCCTCGAACCGCACCTCCACCTTGGGCCCGGCGACTCCCAGACTGCATGCGATGGAAAGCACAACTGTTATTGCAAGTAAAAGACACACAGTTGCTACATATGTGAAGGAAATATAAGCAAATTACTACGAGATTTAATCCAAATAAACAGAATATAAATCATGACAACAGCAGTAGAGATTAAACTAATCATGCGAACTAGCATAGCAGATGAACATATCACATCTAGGGCACATACTAGAAACATGAATTCTACCACGATCTCGAACAGGAAGGATAGAATCACATACGGTGCAGCGGGTGCAGCACCGCCAGCGTTGATGTTGTCGCCCATGTCGTCGAGGATGAGGTTGCCGAGGTCGGGGAAGAAGTCGTCGTTCGCGAAGTCGTCGCTGCCAGCAGTCGCGCGAGTGCGCTCCCCAAAAACCTGATCGCCCCTCTCCCGTACAGGATCACGAGAGGCGGGGTTTCGGAGGCCTGCTGTCCCTTCTCGCGGTGCACGCCGGAAGGAGGGATGGAGAAGACTAGCTTGGCGGCGCAATGATCTGGAACGGTGATGAGAAACCATACGAAGCGGCGGCAAAAATATAGACAACATGCATAGCTCTGTCCTCGGCTCAATCCCGCAACCCGCGTCGCGTCGGGACAAGGCGAGGCGAGGCGAGCGAGGAGGAGGAGGAGCACGCGTGTAGGTCTCCTCTTCTCATGCTCATACAAGTGGTAGAAGAGCTCACCTTATAAAGAGGTGCAACTCTCTCTCAACTTCCAATGTGGGACTAAATTTTAGCCTCACTCCACTCATATGTGTGCACGAATGGGCCAAGAGAATTTCAGAATTTTAGTTGGGCTTTGGGCCAAAGGCCTACTAGCAAAATTCCAACAATCCCCACAAAGTCTCATTGGCACATCTCATCATTTAGTTCCAAACCATTGTTTTATATATCGGTGCTTAGTGGAGACTGTGAAGTTGAACTTCCACTTAGAAATTTATGCTACACTAGATCACAACTTGAATAGTGGACTATGCCTTGAACTACAAGTTTTCTGTGAAACTAGTTTCACACAAATTCTTGACCGATACTGGGCTGCCGCAAGGCTTCCCCGCGGGTGGAGCGTATACGTCATACTCCAGGGCCTTTCATAAATTTATTAGAGAACACCCAATTCTCACAGACTGCGACGTTGACAGTCAAATTCATATAGGTGTGTTCCTCAGAAGATGTTCTGCAGGACAACATCTCTGCTTACCCGAATAAGCCACTTGGAACACATTAAGATAATTATCAACCTGCCATGCAGATCAGGAGAGTATTACATCTTTACGGAGTGGGATAATTTATATAGGGATACTCTCCTCCCAGCTGACCAACAGCTTGTCTCCCACTTCTACTTCACGAGATCTCCGATCACATAGAGTGGGTTACCATTATGGAAAACTCATGCGGTGGGTCTCAAACCCATCTCCATCGATGCATTATCTATCACATTACGTGATAGACCCTTTGTGAAGGGACCTGCCAAGTTTTTCGACGTTTGGATATAATCCAACGTAATAACTCCGGAGTTCCTCAATTTTCTGACAGATTTTAGTCTCCTCTTCACATGCCTTGAGGACTTCATATTGTCCTTAGAACTGTTTATCTTGACGATCACAGTTTGATTATCACAGTTCATCAGGATAGGGGGTATTGGTTTTTCAACCATAGGTAAGTCCATCAAGAGTTCACGAAGCCACTCTGCTTCAACAGTGGCAGTGTCTAATGCTGTGAGTTCTGCTTCCATAGTTGACCTCGTTAAGATGGTCTGCTTGCAAGACTTCCAGGAAACAGCGCCACCATCAAGTGTAAAAACATAACCACTTGTGGCCTTAATCTCATCAGCATCAGATATCCAGTTTGAGTCACTATAACCCTCCAGTACCCTTGGATACCCGGTGTAGTGAATCCCATAGCTCGCGGTGCCTTCGAAATAGCGCATAACTCTCTCAAGCACATGCCAATGATCATCTCCCGGTTTTGACACAAACCGACTCAGCTTGCTCACAGCAAAAGAGATGTCAGGCCTCGTGGCACTCGCCAAATACATAAGTGAGCCAATAATCTGAGAATACCTCAGTTGATCTCTAGCAATCCGTCGATTCTTTCGAAGCAACACACTAGCATCATATGGAGTTGGAGAAGGCGTGCAGTCGCTGTACCCAAAACGACTCAAGACCTTTTCCACATAATGAGACTGAAGCAGTGTGATCCCACCATTCTCATCTCTCAACAGCTTGATGTTTAAGATAACATCAGCTACTCCTAGATCCTTCATCTCAAAACAGCGAGATAAGAAATCCTTAACCTCCTTGATTAAATCAAGTTTGGTTCCAAAGATCAATATGTCATCGACATACAGACAAAGAATAACTCCTTCGCCCCCACCATAGTGATAGTACACGCACTTGTCACCATCATTTACTACAAAGCCGACAGCAGTTAATGTTCTTTCGAACTTCTCATGCCACTCCTTAGGAGCTAGTTTAAGGCCATATAAAGACTTTAATAACTTGCACACCTTTCCTTCCTGACCAGGTACTACAAAACCATCTGGCTGATCCATGTAAATTTCCTCCTTCAACTCTCCATTAAGGAAAGCCGTCTTAACGTCCATTTGATGAACGAGAAGACCATGTGAGGCAGCCAGTGATAGTAGCACCCGAATTGTGGTCAGTCTAGCCACGGGTGAGTAAGTATCAAAGAAGTCTTCACCTTCTTTCTGGGTATGACCCTTGGCCACAAGCCGTGCCTTGTACTTTTCAATCGTACCATCAGGTCTAAGCTTCTTCTTGAACACCCACTTACATCCTACAGGTTTGCACCCATATGGACGGTCAGTGATCTCCCAGGTACCGTTAGCTAAGATGGAATCCATCTCGCTACGTACAGCTTCCTTCCAGTAGTCAGCATCAGGAGACGCATAGGCTTCTGAAATTGTCCTGGGTGTGTCATCCACGAGGTACACAATGAAATCATCACCAAAAGACTTTGCAGTCCTCTGTCTCTTACTCCTCACAGGAGTTCCATTGTTACCCTCAACAGGATTCTCAATGTGTTCCATCACAATGGTGGGTTCAGGAATTACAGTGAATTCCTCACTAGATGGAGTAGGTATCTCCTGATTTGATGAACTCGACATATCCTTCATAGGAAATATGTCCTCAAAGAAAGTTGCATCATTTGATTCCATAATCGTACCAACATGCATGTCGGATACCTCAAATTTTATTATAAAAAATCTATAGCCGATGCTATGAAAAGCATAGCCCAGAAGAATACAATCCACGGTTTTTGGTCCAAGCTTGCGCTTCTTGGGAATTGGTATATTGACTTTCGCCAAACAATCCCAAGTACGTAGGTAAGAGAGTTTCAACCTTTTCCTTTCCCATTGCTCAAATAGAGTCATAGTCTTATGCTTTATGGGAACTCGGTTTAGGACATGACACGCAGTCATTAGTGCCTCCCCCCCAGCATTCCTTGGATAGACCCGAAGTGTCTAACATGGTGTTAACCATATCAGTTAGAGTTCGGTTCTTTCTTTCGGCTACCCCATTTGACTGGGGTGAGTAGGGAGGCATCCTTTCATGGATTATACCATGTTCCGCACAAAACAGATCAAATTCATTGGAAAAATACTCTCCACCACGATTGGACCTACGCCGTTTAATTTTCCGATCAAGTTGGTTCTCTGCCTCAGCTTTATAGTTTTTAAAGAAAGTCAAAGCCTCATCTTTTGATTTCAAAAGATACACATAACAATATCTAGTGGAGTCATCAATCAACGTCATGAAGTATCTCTTTCCACCTTTTGTCATCACGCCATTCATCTCACAAAGATCAGAATGTATAAGCTCTAGTGGCACCAAGTCTCTTGCCTCTGCAGTCTTATGGGACTTACGAGGTTGCTTAGCTTGCACACATACTTGGCACTTGGAGCCTTTGACAGTAGAGATTTTCGGAATTAAATTCATATTGGCTAACCGCGTCATGCAACCAAAGTTAATATGACAGAGTCGTGAATGCCAAATATCAGACTCATTATTGTGGCAAACATTATTAATAACTTTAGTGCAAATATCTGACAAAGATAGGTGGAACAAGCCTCCGGACTCATAGCCTTTTCCAACAAATTGTCCACACTTAGAAATTACAACTTTATTGGATTCGAAAACCAACTTAAAACCATCTCGACATAAACGGGAACCGCTAACGAGATTTTTATTAATGGACGGCACATGATGAACGTTCTTCAGACGCACAGTCTTCCCCGAAGTAAACTTCAGATCGACCATACCAACACCTCGAACGATGGCATGTGACCCGTTCCCCATCAGCACGGGTGAAGTCCCTGTTGCCTGGTAAGAAGAAAACATGGAGGCGTCAGCACAAACATGTACATTGGCACCGGTGTCAATTAACCAATCAGGGGATTGAAATACTGAAAGGATGGTAGGAAAAATATCGTACCCTGATTCCTTCATATCAGTATCACCGATGACAACATTAGCGGACTTGCCGCTCTTCTCATGTTCGCGCTCCTCAAAGCAGTTAGGACACTTTGGAGCCCAGTGATTAGGATCACCGCAGACATGGCAAAGTCCCTTCCCCTTCTTATGAGAATTCTTCTTGAAGTCGGTAGAATGTGATGGCTTGTTCTTTGTATCAAACTTGCCTTTGCCCTGAGTTTTGTTCTGATTGTTTTTGTACTTGTTGGGCTGGGAGTTCTTCTTCTGTACCATGTGGGTACTAGAACCTCCCTCAGCAACTCGAGCACGTGTGTCCTTTGCTCTCGCCTTCTCTTCAACATCAAGAGTACCAATGAGATCCGCAACGGAAAACTCCTGTCTCTTGTGTTTCAGGGAAGTAGCAAAATTGTTCCACGAAGGTGGAAGCTTGGCAATGATGCCTCCGGCAACAAATTTGTCCGGTAACACACACTTGAAGTACTCAAATTCTTTTGCGAGCGACTGTATCTCATGAGCCTGCTGTACAACAGGGCGCTCATCAGTCATCTTGTAGTCATAGAATTGCTCCATGACGTACAACTCGCTGCCGGCGTCCGAGGCACCAAACTTGGCCTCGAGCGCAGCCCACATGTCCTTGCCGTTGTCAAACGACATATACGAATCCACAATGGAGTCATCAAGAACACTTAGAAGAGCGCCTTTAAAGAGGGTATCGATCTTCTCAAAAGCTTCCAGCTGTGCTGGATTAAGATCGCCCTCTGGCTTACCCTTGGTGGCATCATAGCAGCCCATGGTCTGAAACCAGTAGACTGCTCTCGTGCGCCACCTCTTATATTGCGCCCCCTTAAAGGCAGACAGTTTTAGATGCGCAGCAAAAGCACTCAGAGTAAATTGCCTATATTCAGGTTTTTGGATTGAAGGAAATATGAGCAAATTACTACGAGATTTCATCCGAATAAACAGAATATAAATCATGACCACAGCAGTAGAGATTAACCTAATCATGCGAACTAGCATAGCAGATGAACATATCACATCTAGGGCACATACTAGAAACATGAATTGTACCACGGTCTCGAACAGGAAGGATAGAATCACATACGATGCAGCGGGTGCAGCACCGCCAGCGTTGATGTTGTCGCCCATGTCGTCGAGGATGAGGTTGCCGAGGTCAGGGAAGAAGTCGCCGTTCGCGAAGTCGTCGCTGCCAGCAGTCACGCGAGTGCGCTCCCCAAAAACCTGATCGCCCCTCTCCCATACAGGATCACGAGAGGCGGGGTTCCGGAGGCCCCTTGATAGCGGTTGGCTCAGCCCGTCGGCTGCCTCTAGTAGGTGCTCCACGGGCGGAGGTGGGAATGCGTGGGGGCGGTGCAACACCAAAGACAGAGGCGCCTACACGTGGGGAGAGGTCTGACCCCACGTCAGGTGGCATCGCCACATCACCTGAGGGAAGGGCAATGATACGTGCTTCTGTGTCCTTGTAGCTGACAAACATCTATGAGTGGTGTCCCAAGCGGTCACTACCTCTAGCGACATGCCATCATATGGCAGTACCTTCCAAAGGAAATGATGAGAATATGGTGCAGTGACATGCGATGACACAACCACGCTTGACAAATGTTTCTAGGCTAGTTCACAATATGGATGGAGCTGGTGTCGAACCATGGGTGCAGTTTGTGAAAGATGAGTTGGAGTGCATGTGAACACCATCTCACTCTATGTCGTGCGCATGTTGCAATGGTGAGAAGTGGTGGACCTAGAAAGTATAATGAGTGAGGGAAAACTACTCGAGTGGGGGCATATTATCTAGAAATTCAAAGAATTTAAGCATATTTCGTGAAACAACACTAGCAAATATTATTGAATTTTTAAATCATGAGTGGAGGGGCCCCCCCACTCAACTAAACATGGGTCCGATCCTAACAGTGAGGGTGGTAAAAGGATGGGGAACTTGACACGGTCAGGCGCACGTGCGGCTTGAGACAGGGCCATGTCTTGCTAGCTAAAAGGGCCACCGGTGGCGACGGTGCATAACTCGCTGAACGGAGACGATTCATGGGGCGTAGTGTAGGCCGACATGCCACATACCCTGGGTAGCGCTCTGTGCAGACATCCCAAGAGTTCTCGACAAAATGTCCACACTATAGATATATGGAAGGAAATAGAATTTTTGACACATGAGAGACAATTGTTCAATACCCTGCTGGGTCGGCATGGGAAAATTTGGTTCAGTCGAGGTACCAAACTTGTCCATATTTGTCTACTTTTGGCAACTTCTTTGTGCAAAGTGGACTAGCTTTGAAATTCAGCGATGCAAAATCCACAAGTAGGTAAGTTAAGGGATCGGAAATTTAGTTTTCTCCATAAAGGTCAAGCTATCAGGGCAAAGTTGGTAGTAAATTTCAAGAGAGGCTAAAATTTCAAAAAAGAGGAACAAAATACATGGCACAAAGTATAAAATGCTAACCAATTGTTGCCCTTTTCTTTTGTCCTCCCGATATGCCTCTCCTCATCTCATCCCCCACTAGGATATCAGCACACTCAGACAAACCAAGTATCTACATCACACAAATCTTGTGATTATGTTGTTAGGATAAATAACAGTTGTAAGTGCATCTAGTCCCACCCCTAGTTGGTTTTGGAGTATTGATGACAAACCTAATTGAGGGACTAATGTGTTTGTGAGAATTGCAGGATAACACAGGTAGAAGTCCCTCATTGATTCGGTTTTCCTACCAGAGATGACCCCTAAAAATGTATGAAGACATTGATGTCAAAGGTGGTATGTGAAGATATTCACATTGAAGACTATGACAAGAGAAGACATCGCATGAAGCCTATGGAGCTCGAAGACTTAGATCTTTCGTAGTTCTTTTTCTTCCTTGTTGAGTCATAGGAACCACCGTACTGTTAAGTGAGGTCCAAGAGAACCAGTCAGAATGACTGAAGTGATGCTTAACCAAAACCTATGTCTTCGAGTGAAGACTATGAGAGCGAATCTTGTCCAGAGTCGGACAAGTCAGCTTTGCTTGTAGCCCAAGTAAAGTTGTCGTGTGTGTTTGAAATCTGACCGTTGGAACACGTGTCAGTTCCTTAGTGACCCAGGGTCATTTCGGACAAATCAGGTCGGGTTGCCTAGTGGCTATAAATAGCTCACCCCCTACAACCATAAACGGTTGGCTGCTCAGAGTTAGAGTACGTCTTTTGTCGTTTGAGAGCAACCCACCTCGAAGCCTTTGAGAGATAATTCCTTGTGAGGATAAAGCCCTAACCACCCAGAGCCAAAGAGTGTTAGGCATCACTTAAGTCTTCCTGTCTGTGTGATCTGAAGACTTATTATACTTGAGGACTGTGAATCCTCCAGCCGGTTAGGCGTCGCGTTCTGAGCATCCAAGAGTCATTGTGGATCGCCGGTGAACGAAGTCTGTGAAGGTTTGGGAGTCTACCTTGAAGACTTACCAGAGTGATTGGGCGAGGTCTGTGTGACCTTAGCTCAAGGGGAATATGGTGAGGACTGGATGTCCTGAGCTGCGTGTTCAGGACTGGGTGTCCGGGACTGTGTGTCCTCAGGTTTAAATACCTAGCCGCCCTAACCAGACGTACAGTTGTCACAGCAACTGGAACTGGTCTAACAAATCATTGTCTTCAACGAGTGACTGGTTTCATCCTTCCCTTCCCTTTACTTACTATTGGTCCTTGTGAAGTCATTGTATGATTGCAATATCTTTTGTCTTCACTGAGTGACTGCGTATTCTGTTTGGCTTCATAATATCTTCCTACCTGATCCTAACTACCTAGCTGCTATAGGTCATTGTGCTTTCACTTCATTGAATACTTGACTATGGTTTGCCTAGTGTAGTCTACCTTCCGCTGCATGATAATAGGTCTATTTCTATCGTTTGTCTTCGAAACTTCCACGTTTTGAAGACTTTTATAAAAATCGGCTATTCACCCCCCTCTAGTCGATATAACGCTAAAATGGTCAAGTAGGTAAGTTAAGGGATCGGAAATTTAGTTTTCTCCATAAAGGTCAAGCTATCAGGGCAAAGTTGGTAGTAAATTTCAAGAGAGGCTAAAATTTCAACAAAGAGGAACAAAATACATGGCACAAAGTATAAAATGCTAACCAATTGTTGCCCTTTTCTTTTGTCCTCCCGATATGCCTCTTCTCATCTCATCCCCCACTAGGATATCAGCACACTCAGACAAACCAAGTATCTACATCACACAGATCTTGTGATTATGTTGTCAAGATAAATAACAGTAGATTGAAAAGTTACTGGTACCTTGATAATATAGTTCATTGTAAGGTTAGTTCCTTCTCCAAATGTCGTAGCCTGTAGATAACATATCTTAAGTGGTTGGGGAGATAAATGTAATTATTAAAAATTGAGAAAATCGAAGTAACCACCTTAATAAATGAGTCAAGATTTGGTTCCACTTCATTGAGCTCACCCTGCTTTCTTCTTACTGATTGTCCCATCATCTCTACGTTTAACATTCCAAATATAGGAATCGTATTGATTACTATCCATGTAGATGAAAAATAAAGGATACCTTTACCATCTACACGGGAGCTTTTTGAGTTCCACTTTATGCATTTTGTTACAAAATTAATCTCGTTCATAAGCACATAATCTTGATCTATATGTAAGACCTATAATATGAATAGCACACCATGCTTAGGACAATGACTTACCAAATTCGTTAATGGTTCCCAACATATTGGACGAGAAATCAATTGTCTCTCTGACAGTCATCTCAGCATGGTGAAGATCATACTGGCTAATGTAAGCATGCATGTGTTGAGGTGTTGAGCAATTCACTTCTTCTTCCTTGTATGTGATCTTTCCTTTGCGCTAGTAAGATATT
Organism: Triticum dicoccoides; assembly: GCF_002162155.2. Classification (NCBI taxonomy): domain Eukaryota; kingdom Viridiplantae; phylum Streptophyta; class Magnoliopsida; order Poales; family Poaceae; genus Triticum; species Triticum dicoccoides. The sequence continues at coordinate 629,295,965 of NC_041386.1, forward strand.
TTACATCAAGAAAAATGCAATTTCCATTAGACCACGTATGTAGGTGTTTTTGGTGGTATGTACATAACCCAGCCTACCTTTAGGGATGAATCCAACTTTCCTGCCAATGCCTTCAAAAATGTTGTCTTCCCAGAACCGGGCGCTCCGAGAAGAAGTGTCATCCTGGTTATGTTCATACGACAACTTTTCAGGATCTTAGGTCCGTAAATTAATAAGTCATGAACTTTCAGTTGTGGTACTATGCGAAGATGTCATTCCTTGGAACAATTTGTTTGAGGTACAAAATGTATTCTTACTTTTACGCTAGTAAAAAGTATGCATATATACCTTGATGGTCGAATTTTGCCGCTTGCTTCATTTATGATTTTGATTGCTCCTTTCCTTCTAGAATACATATGAAAAAATGACACCAAATCCTACACAAATAACAATGAAAAGATTATTTGAACCGCATGCACGCAGTTTCCTCACATTTGTATAGAACAGTCAATCACAGCGGGCTCGAATGCACACGAAATTAATAACTTCACATATAGGGTATGGAGGTACAATAGAATGCATGGTTGGCAAAACTCTAACAACTTATTTGCTGCAAGAACATCGTTTCACGGAAGCAACATGACACATTTGGAGACCTAATTCCACCTCCATTTCTAACGAGGATAGTCTTTCTCTAGTGGTTTGACCTATGAGCTGCAAGCAATGTGAGGTTCTGCCGCCAACATGCATCAGTGTCCCATAAAACAATGAGATGGGTGTTGGGGAGGGTCGCGTCCCAACCATTCATGCAACATTGAAAAATGCGCTCCTGAGTCAAGCAAGTGTGAGGTGTCTTGCCACTTCATCTAGGTGAACAGACGGTCGAGGGGGAAGCATTGTGAGGGGGTCTCTTGATATCACATCTTTATTTTAACGAAAAAATGATGTTTTTTTTCATTTTCCACTATGTGCACCCATTAGAAAATAGAATTAATAACTATATCAAACAAACATGGCATCCAATTTTAGCTACCCGGAAAGCTAACAGGGTATATTTTTAGTCTTATGATTTGTTTGACGCATGTTTTATCCACGTTTGGACCTTGCAACCAAACAACTTCCAATAAAATAAGTCCACGGAAGTGTACGAGGTCACCGCCATTTGTTTTTAATGCTCAGACACTTTGGAGTTAAATCGGGTGCCCTATAGAGTTATGTGCTCCTTCTTCAAGAGGTGGGTTCCTAAGGAGTGAGGTTGCAGTCCTCTAAAAAAAAATAGATGGATAATGTGCCATGGCTTGGAATGGAAATATTGAATGACAAATAAATTAGGACAACGGGGCCAACTTGGTAGTAGCCTCAACTTTAGGGCGTGATTAATGTTGGTATGAGGTGTGGTTTCAAAATATCCAACCTAGCATAATAGTTGGTTTTAGGGTTGGATAGTTTGACGTAGATGACGACCGTGTGATGCGTGGATCTGGCACACAACTTTTTTTATGAGCCGGTGACAACGAGCAAAATCCTGAAATCACGAACTTGTTGTAGAACATGCTAGCATGTTCCTAATTTGGAAATTCATGTGCTTACTAGGCCCGTCAATGAGGGTGTGTGTGACTTGAGCGGCCACATAGGGTCCCCAAAACCATGGGCCCCCATTAGAGAGATTTTTTACAGTAAAATTGTTATCTGTTCATGGCAGTTGTGGTCTTATTTTCTTGTCACTCGGGAAACGAGAAAATGCTAGATGGGCTGGCTTAAGCTTGGAGGATAGGAAGACCAAACCATGGCAAAGCTTTGAATTTTTGCTTCCAATCCGATAATGGAACCCGCTCACTTATTTTCCATCCAGTTGCGCAAATGAAACATTAAGTAGTAGGCAATGACGCTCGATCAATTTGATTGCAAAGACGAAAACAAGACAACCAACAATACAAACAACAAAGCCTTGCACGGGGAGCTATTTATTGATTTGTTGTGACCGACTTGCAACTTGACGATGAAAATCAAATTCCTCATGTTAATGTTTATGACAGTCTTGGTAATGAAGTTGTAGAGGTTGACAATCATGATGCAGAAATTGATGCAGTGGATGATGGTAACATTATCATTAAGGGGAGATGCTAATATTGCCCATGGAGGTTGTTGGTAGTACTGCCAATGAAGGTGATATTGTTAATTCTGTTGATGAAAGTAGTAGTTCTAATATTTCTGATAACATCCATAATCCTTTTCAACACGATATATTTGACCAAGAACTTGGGATGCAATTGGTACCGAATGATAGATATTTAGGTGCTAAAAGAAACTTGTTTATTGAGCATGGTCCTAGAAATAAATTGTCTAGAAGGTTTTTTACCTACCATACACTAGATTTCTATCTAATGGATAAAAGTGTGACACATGATGGCTTGTACACAAAAAAGATATTGACAAAGTAATTATTTTATGCAAATTATTAAGATAGGGGCTCATGGGAAGGTAGTTTGCAAATTGGAGCTTTAATAAAGGAGTCATCTTGGTAGTAGACTTAAAGAGCATGAAACTAGTAGAAAACATAGTCACAAATATGATTACATGGTGTGAATTGCACCTTAGGTTGCAAAAGAATAAAAAAATAAAGTTGCTAAGCGAAGAAAGGGATAATTGGAGAAAAGTTTTGTTCATGATTCTTTTAAAGGTAAAATTTCTTGCACATCATAATATTGCATTTCATGGGAGTAATAGGACTAATTCTAATGTTAGTTGAATTTGAGCCAGTTTTCAAAGAGCATGTTGACTGCATCACCAATGATAAATTTTGTGACAATTGTCTTGGTCGTTCTATCTAGAGTGAGTTAAATTTGCTCGCTGCTACAATCAGGTCTGAAATAATTGAAAAGGCAAAATAAGCAAAGTACTTATTGGTTATACTTGATTGCATTCCTGATGCAAGCCACCAAGAAAATATGTATTTGATAATTAGGAACATTGACGCATCTTCAGGTTCTTTTTACATTAAACAATTCTTCTTTGGTTTTATGGATGTGAAAGATACTCTTGGATAAGGATTATTTGTTGTCGTAAAAAGGGAAGGCTTGACCCTGATGTGGACAACGTAAGAGGACAAAATATGATAATAGGTTGATTTTGAAAGGAAAACTTCTAGGGGCACAAAAGAAACATATGTAGATAATAAAAGAGTTTAGCTTGTGGTTGTCATAGTATGACTCTATGTGATATGGCAAAGTCTTATTAAAAAGCAACATATTTTTTGGAGTTATCCAACGCATCTATACGACATTTGCTAATTCTAATACAACAAAAAATTTCATAGCTAACATAACACATGATTGACTCTCATGTCATTGCCATCGAACCATTAGGACAGTCCTGTTGATGGTGTTAAGGCTATAAGATCTCAACTACCAGAAGTAAGGGATTCCTTACTACAAGTGGATGAAAGTGATAAAGAACCATCGACAAGTACTGGAGGTCAATCGTTAGCCGAAATAATCTTTGTGGCTTTGAATTTTGAGTGTCAGTAATCACATGGTATGAAATACTATCATCTGCTAATTTGATCAACAAATAGTTATGATCAAAGGATATGGTTATCAATATTGCACTTGAATTTGCACATGGCCTTATTTCCTTTTTCACTAGGTATAGAGTAACTGGATTTTCAAAAGCATTGGAATACTAAAAAAATCAATGGAGATGGATATTCGTCTAGAATTCTGCACCAAACATAATATCAAAAGAAAAAAGTAGATTTGATGAGGATGTAGATGATGATCTGTGGAGGAGTCATGTAGGGTCAATTCTTGTATACATTCCGTTGATCAAGCTATCATTTCACTCACTAAGGAATTTAAACAATATAAGAGGTACGATAAACATTTGGTTTCTTGCTTACTTCAGATAGATTGTGATCCTTGGACAACAAGTTTGATGCTTGCTTGTGTTAATATTGAAGGTGCACTTACAAGCGGAGAACATACACATATTGATGTACTTTTTGGTGAGGTAATTTTCCATGAGGACTCACTTAATAAATATATGGTTTCTGTTGATATTCTAAATATTTTGAAGAAGTACTCCTTGATCTCTTTTTATTCTAAAATTAACTCCAAATGCAGCGCACGTTAGGCCACGCCACTCTAAAAGGAGCATACATTAGATTATATCGAGGATCGTTCAAGATTGTTAGATCTTCACAATTGGAGCTTACGAATGCTCATGTATTTTGGTTAAAAGATGTCCCTAGGTGAAAGGGTGCCTCTTTGGGGAATACATGCCCCTTGGTCTTTGTGGAAAGACACGTTTCTTTCTGAAAAGATGCCTCTCCGTAAAAATACGCGCTCCTTGGTGGAATGATATCTTTTCATAGAAATACTTATTAGAAAGGAATTAAAATAAGTACATATCTTTTGTGTCAACGCGTTACAAAAACCAGCTTGTATGTTCCTTCCAAAAGATGTGACCATTGAAATTGATTTATTCATGCTAGGCAATTATTGTACCATTATAATTTGTGGTTTGGACACAATATAACTTGAAAAGGATGTCTTTGAGAATATTAGTTATGAAGAAATGATTGAAGATTTAATGTCAATATAAATATTAGAGAAATGTTGCTTTTCGGCAGAACGTGAGGTTAATTTATTGCTTTATTACCATCATTACTACTTTAGCATTACTATTTGATATATTTCATAAATATTGTACCGAATAACGCGCATTTTAAGTTATATAGTTGAGCGGGAGTATACTTTAGTTATGTTAGTTTTTCATTTAAATGAACCTTTTGACATTTAGGGACCTATTTTGATTTTCACCCCAGGGTGTGAAATTTCCGGAGATGTCCCTGGTGCTTACGCCCAACTAGTTGTGTTCATTATTAGTAATAAGCATATATATCTCTACAAGAAACTTCTAGGTGAGTATATTACTCAAAACCACCCCTTTTTTGTGCAGGATTCCTGGAAAACAAGTGTTTCTTCTAATTTTTAAAAAAGAAAAGCCTGAAAGAAAGAGATGGGAGACAGGAGGAAGCAGGGAGAAGAAGAGAACAACTAAGCAGGTGGGGCTTATACATGGTGTACACACTCGCTTCGTACATGGTCTATGCTACAACGAGCAGAGTACGAACCGCTGTTCAAGGCGGTGTGTACGCGATAGAAGCAGGTGGCTACGGAGGTTTTTTTTTTTAACATGGGTGCCAGTATAACCTACAGATTGATCCACTACTTCTTTCGACGTAGGCATAGTGTCGGTCTATATGTCTAGTATTGTTGATTTGTCGGTTTTGTGTTATGTCTTTTTGTCAGACTTTCGTATTTGGCTGGGTGTATCTAGTTATGCAGAGGTCGGGTGTTACTCATAATGATCTACATTCGCTCGATGCTACATCTTGAAGTAATAAAATCGCCCTTTATCGAAAAAGCAGGTGGGGCTTATGTCCACCTCAATATAGTGGCCACATACGATGGCATGCCACTCCTAATTTGAAGTTCCAGGGTCGTCGTATTCGTTACTAGAACGCTCTAAACCAAAGTGCTTTTTGGGACCACTCATCCCAAAAGTGGTGTTTAAAAAAATTGAAATGGTGGTGGTCACCTAGAAGTGTGCTCCAAATGTAATGGCTTTAAGTATTTACTCAGGCAAAAGCAATCCCCGCCCCACTCATATATTGAATTGTTTTCTCCTGTAACACTACAAATTATGAATTGTTTAAAAAAAGGTCATGTACGAACGTCAAGTACATACATATGCGTGTATTATTTGTTGTGTCTCTAGGGAAAGCAATGCATGAGAAATAACATTAAGTTCAGGTGTTGACGTCGAACTACACAAGTCCGCTTGTGCTGGAGGTGATCCACATCCTCCTCAAGCACGGCTTGGCCCAGGTTGCCACAGCTTCGTGGATCCTCGTTTTTTTTTGAAAAAGAGAATTCTGTCTCGAATTACATTTTTTTTATACAAGGCCATCTCATTTTCCGTATCAAACTTTGACTTATAATTTTGGTTAACAAAATATGAATTGAATGTCATCGAAAATATATCATCGGAAAGTTGTTTGAAATGTGCATAACACCTTTTATGGCATGAACTCATTTTTAGTGGTAAAGTTAATTGTTAGTTAGACATACAAATATGAAGTGGCCTTGTGTAAGGAAGTGAATGGAGTAATATATAAAACAATTAAAGAAGCTAAGCAAGGGCTGCTGCCGTGCATTTGAAGTGCTTTGCATGAATCCATTTTAGCTGACATGTGTTTGATTTTTTATTTGGTTAATTATTGGATTTTTCCTTTTGTGTTTTGCTACTGATTTTTTAACGCAGTACAACGTAGATGTTCACATACACACACCCATATGAACGTGCGCATGCACACTCTACCTCAATTAATACCTCCGAGATACTGAGCCGGCGCAACATGTTGAGATTGACGAAGTCAACGCAGATGTCTTGGTAGTCGATGTTGATGCCCACATACGCACATACACACCTATGAACGCGCGCACACACACCATAACTCTATGAGCACCTCCGAGATACTGAGCCGATACAATATCTTGAGATTGACAAAGTCACCACAGATGTCTTCATAGCACACTTTGATGCCCACGTACACACACATACACTCACCCCTATGAACACACGCATACACACTCTACCTCTATGAGAACCTCCGAGATACCGAGCCAGCACAACATCTTGAGATTGACGAAGTCACTACAGGCGCCTTCGTAGTCGACGGTGACATCTCCTCCTACTGAACAAACATCAACGAAAAGGCTGAAATAAATCTATGAAAATGCGAGCACTCGTGGCATAGTCTAAGACGTGAATCCTAGTGGGATGGTACCATCAGAAGGAAGCTAACCATGTGAGCTACGCTCAGTTCGCGCTACCCGTGTTTTGATGCATGTTCGTTTGGTTGGTTCACAGCTTTGACTCGGTGTCAAAAAGGAATACACTGCTTTACAACTACACCTTTTTAAAAATAGTTATCTTTATGCCAGCTTTATACTTTTAATAAATTATATTTTTTATCTCGGTCCAGATTATCGAATTCTTTCTTAGACATCAACTTCACTATATATGAAGAAAATCCCATTCTCACCTTGGCAATAGTTAGTTTTAGTTGTCAATTTTCTAATTTTATTTCTCGATGTTTCCGCCATGCAAAAGAACTAGGTATGCAAATTTGTATCTTATATAATACTACAAATAACACAATGTAATTTCTCAGACTTCAAATGTATAGATGAATTGTTTTTCAAGTGATCGGTATTCAGATAGCAATTCCAGTTCTTAAGGGTGTACCAACACATTGTTTCGATGCTCCATGCAAGTTTCTCCGGCCCTCCTTCCACATATTGACAACAAGCATTTTCACTTCAAAGATGAATCTTCTTGGATTATCAAGCAAACATACGATCAGTTCAAAAGTTCTTTCTAGCATTGTCCTATAGCTAGTTAGCTAGGCATGCATGTTTGACATTTCCAACTTTTTTTCATATGATATATTTGTCATGTGTATCCATTTGAAAGAATTGAGTATATTGATTATCATCTACCATGGAAAAGACAAAGCTTGCCTGTCCATATGAGCATTATTGTGGCAATTTTTGTGTGTGTCCTCTTTTCTTACATGAAACAACTATCTTCCAGTACTAGCCTTGATTCATTTGCTAGTAAATACCATTGTTAGCAACTAAATCAGCAAGCAGGGAAAAAAATTCTCTTTATGTGGGTCAAAGCAAAATTCGAATTAACATAAGGTTGGTTCTTTGGCAACATTTTAATATGGCGATCAAGCAAATTTAATCTTTTGCAGAAAGAACTCTTTTCAGTGTTAGATTGCCTTGGATAATGAGCTATTTCAGGTTTGGTGAGTTTAGTTATTAGTTTCTCTTCTTTTATCCCTTAGTGGTTAGAAGCAATCGGTGATATTTTTAGATGACATAAGCTCACTTTATCGTGGCACTATAATTGGAACTAACTCTACCAATAATTTCAGACTTGTGGTTAAGGTAAATTTGATGTTTTGGTTCAATAAGTCATAAACAAAACCATGGATTAATATCTTTTTGCTCAAATATTTAGAGCCATAGAGAACGTTTAAATGATAACATGAACACATTATTTTCCATGGCATATAAGGATCTGTTGTAAGCCCATGTTCACCGAGTATGGTGTCATTTTTGTAAAAAAAATCATCAGAATTACCCATTAGAGTTCCAGAAAATGCCACGAGAAGGGAACCTAAAGCTGACTTTTTGACGCCTTTGCATAGGGTACCTTGAACACTTACAAGCATGCGAGCAGCTTCTCCATGGTCTGCTTCCTACTTGGAGTAGCTATTTGAAGATTTCAGAGTAAAAAAAAAAGGAATGTACTATCACAACTGGAGAGTCAAACGATCTGTGTTACTAGAAGATCTCACTGTTTTAGCCTGTCAATCTTCTATTTCACATTTTCTTATGATAGCTTAACTGTAAAGAAACTATTGCATTTCACTGGATTTTCTTTTTTAATAAGCAAATTTGTCTCATCTAGCCACTGCAATGTATCCCCATAATATTTTAACCTGATATACTTTTCCACTCATCCGACATGTGTACTATGTTGTTATAGTTTTTGAGCAGCAACAACAATTGTATATGTCAAGAGCAGTTGCACGGACGCGGTGTGCCGCCGCCCCTTTGCCCGCTAGTTGAAGTCACGTTGTCTGTTAGAAACTGCATAAGGAGAGGCTAGAGAGCTAAAAGTCAAGGATGCATGAACTAGAGGTCTTGGGCTTCCACATGCATGTCGTACCTCAACAGTCAAGACATAGCAGTTCACGAAAGGTAACTAGGCAGTTCACCAAAACTAAGATCTGCTTATATACATCACAGCGATCAACTGACCAGGACTAGGAGTAGGAGCGATGCAAAGCAGCAACTGACTAGGAGCAGGGAAACAGGCTGAGAGGCGTCAGCTCGCCATGATTCTATTTATTCACCCCTACCCGGCCGCCAGCAACGCACCACTTTGAAGATCGTGTCTACAGTTTGAGGAGATGGTAGGAGGGCAACAGGCTGGTCGATCGCCGGCCAAAACGATGCGGACATACCTGTGCGGCGTTGACGGCGCAGTTGAGCAGCGTCGGCAGCTCCCGGCGGCCGATGCGGACGTGTGCCTCCACGGCGAGATCATCGAACCGCACCTCCACCTTGGGCCCGGCGACTCCCAGACTGCATGCGATGGAAAGCACAACTGTTATTGCAAGTAAAAGACACACAGTTGCTACATATGTGAAGGAAATATGAGCAAATTACTACGAGTTTTAATCCGAATAAACAGAATATAAATCATGACCACAGCAGTAGAGATTAAACTAATCATGCGAACTAGCATAGCAGATGAACATATCACATCTAGGCACATACTAGAAACATGAATTCTACCACGATCTCGAACAGGAAGGATAGAATCACATACGGTGCAGCGGGTGCAGCACCGCCAGCGTTGATGTTGTCGTCCATGTCGTCGAGGATGAGGTTGCCGAGGTTGGGGAAGAAGTCGTCGTTCGCAAATTCGTCGCAGCCAGCAGTCGCGCGAGTGCGCTCCCCAAAAACCTGATCGTCCCTCTCCCGTACAGGATCACGAGAGGCGGGGTTCCGGAGGCCTGCTGTCCCTTCTCGCGGTGCACGCCGGAAGGAGGGATGGAGAAGACTAGCTTGGCGGCGCAATGATCTGGAACGGTGATGAGAAACCATACGAAGCGGCGGCTAGGGTAGACGTCTGCCCTGACTATATATTGCGGGTCGGGTAGGTCGTGGGAGTAAACCCCACGTCCGAGTCGTCACGATCCAAAACAATCGGAAACGGTTCAGTAATTAACGCGTCCATTAATTATTAATTAATGACTCATTGATTTTCCCATGCAGCAAAAATATAGACAACGTGCATAGCTCTGTCCTCGGCTCGGCTCAATCCCGCAACCCGCAACCCGCAACTCGCGGCGTGTCATGACGAGGCGTGGCGTGGCGTGGCGTGGCGTGGCGTGGCGTGGCGAGGCGAGCGAGGAGGAGGAGCGCGCGTGTAGGTCTCTTCTTCTCATGCTCATACAAGTGGTAGAAGAGCTCACCTTATAAAGAGGTGCAACTCTCTCTCAACTTCCAATGTGGGACTAAACTTTAGCCTCACTCACTCCACTCACATGTGTGCACGAATGGGCCAAGAGAATTTCAGAATTTTAGTTGGGCTTTGGGCCAAAGGCCTACTAGCAAAATTCCAACAATCCCCCACAAAGTCTCATTGGCACATCTCATCATTTAGTTCCAAACCATTGTTTTATATATCGGTGCTTAGTGGAGACTGTGAAGTTGAACTTCCACTTAGAAATTTATGCTACACTAGATCACAACTTGAATAGTGGACTATGCCTTGAACTACAAGTTTTCTGTGAAACTAGTTTCACACAAATTCTTGACCGATACTGGGCTGCCGCAAGGCTTCCCCGCGGGTGGAGCGTATACGTCATACTCCAGGGCCTTTCATGAATTTATTAGAGAACACCCAGTTCTCACAGACTGCGACGTTGACAGTCAAATTCATATAGGTGTGTTCCTCAGAAGATGTTCTGCAGGACAACATCTCTGCTTACCCGAATAAGCCACTTGGAACACATTAAGATAATTATCAACCTGCCATGCAGATCAGGAGAGTATTACATCTTTACGGAGTGGGATAATTAATATAGGGATACTCTCCTCCCAGCTGACCAACAGCTTGTCTCCCACTTCTACTTCACGGGATCTCCGATCACATAGAGTGGGTTACCACTATGGACAACTCATGCGGTGGGTCTCAAACCCATCTCCATCGATGCATTATCTATCACATTACGTGATAGACCCTTTGTGAAGGGATCTGCCAAGTTTTTCGACGTTTGGATATAATCCAACCTAATAACTCCGGAGTTCCTCAATTTTCTGACAGATTTTAGTCTCCTCTTCACATGCCTTGAGGACTTCATATTGTCCTTAGAACTGTTTATCTTGACGATCACAGTTTGATTATCACAGTTCATCAGGATAGGGGGTATTGGTTTTTCAACCATAGGTAAGTCCATCAAGAGTTCACGAAGCAACTCTGCTTCAACAGTGGCAGTGTCTAATGCTGTGAGTTCTGCTTCCATAGTTGACCTTGTTAAGATGGTCTGCTTGCAAGACTTCCAGGAAACAGCGCCATCACGAAGTGTAAAAACATAACCACTTGTGGCCTTAATCTCATCAGCATCAGATATCCAGTTTGAGTCACTATAACCCTCCAGCACCCTTGGATACCCGGTGTAGTGAATCCCATAGCTCGCGGTGCCTTTCAAATAGCGCATAACTCTCTCAAGCGCATGCCAATGATCATCTCCCGGTTTTGACACAAACCGACTCAGCTTGCTCACAGCAAAAGAGATGTCAGGCCTCGTGGCACTCGCCACATACATAATCGAGCCAATAATCTGAGAATACCTCAGTTGATCTCTAGCAATTCGTCGATTCTTTCGAAGCAACACACTAGCATCATAAGGAGTTGGAGAAGGCGTGCAGTCGCTATACCCAAAACGGCTCAAGACCTTTTCCACATAATGAGACTGAAGCAGTGTGATCCCACCATTCTCATCTCTCAACAGCTTGATGTTTAAGATAACATCAGCTACTCCTAGATCCTTCATCTCAAAACAGCGAGATAAGAAATCCTTAACCTCCTTGATTAAATCCAGTTTGGTTCCAAAGATCAATATGTCATCGACATACAGACAAAGAATAACTCCTTCGCCCCCACCATAGCGATAGTACACGCACTTGTCACCATCGTTTACTACAAAGCCGACAACAGTTAATGTTCTTTCGAACTTCTCATGCCACTCCTTAGGAGCTTGTTTAAGGCCATATAAAGACTTTAATAACTTGCACACCTTTCCTTCCTGACCAGGTACTACAAAACCATCTGGCTGATCCATGTAAATTTCCTCCTTCAACTCTCCATTAAGGAAAGCCGTCTTAACGTCCATTTGATGAACGAGAAGACCATGTGAGGCAGCCAGTGATAGTAGCACCCGAATTGTGGTCAGTCTAGCCACGAGTGAGTAAGTATCAAAGAAGTCTTCACCTTCTTTCTGGGTATCACCCTTGGCCACAAGCCGTGCCTTGTACTTTTCAATCGTACCATCAGGTCTAAGCTTATTCTTGAACACCCACTTACATCCTACAGGTTTGCACCCATATGGACGGTCAGTGATCTCCCAGGTACCGTTAGCTAAGATGGAATCCATCTCGCTACGTACAGCTTCCTTCCAGTAGTCAGCATCAGGAGATGCATAGGCTTCTGAAATAGTCCTGGGTGTGTCATCCACGAGGTACACAATGAAATCATCACCAAAAGACTTTGCAGTCCTCTGTCTCTTACTCCTCACAGGAGTTCCATTGTTACCCTCAACAGGATTCTCAACGTGTTCCATCGCAATGGAGGGTTCAGGAATTACAGTGAATTCCTCACTAGATGGAGTAGGTATCTCCTGATTTGATGAACTCGACACATCCTTCATAGGAAATATGTCCTCAAAGAAAGTTGCATCATTTGATTCCATAATCGTACCAACATGCATGTCGGATACCTCAGATTTTATTACCAAAAATCTATAGCCGATGCTATGAAAAGCATAGCCCAGAAGAACACAATCCACGGTTTTTGTCCAAGCTTGCGCTTCTTGGGAATTGGTATATTGACTTTCGCCAAACAACCCCAAGTACGTAGGTAAGAGAGTTTCAACCTTTTCCTTTCCCATTGCTCAAATGGAGTCATGGTCTTATGCTTTGTGGGAACTCGGTTTAGGACATGACACGCAGTCATTAGCGCCTCCCACCACCATTCCTTGGATAGACCCGAAGTGTCTAACATGGTGTTAGCCATATCAGTTAGAGTTTGGTTCTTTCTTTCGGCTACCCCATTTGACTGGGGTGAGTAGGGAGGCGTCCTCTCATGGATTATACCATGTTCCGCACAAAACAGATCAAATTCATTGGAAAAATACTCTCCACCACGATCGGACCTAAGCCGTTTAATTTTCCGATCAAGTTGGTTCTCTGCCTCAGCTTTATAGTTTTTAAAGAAAGTCAAAGCCTCATCTTTTGATTTCAGAAGATACACATAACAATATCTAGTGGAGTCATCAATCAACGTCATGAAGTATCTCTTTCCACCTTTTGTCATCACGCCATTCATCTCACAAAGATCAGAATGTATAAGCTCTAGTGGCGCCAAGTCTCTTGCCTCTGCAGTCTTATGGGACTTGCGAGGTTGCTTAGCTTGCACACATACTTGGCACTTGGAGCCTTTGACAGTAGAGATTTTCGGAATTAAATTCATATTGGCTAACCGCGTCATGCAACCAAAGTTAATATGACAGAGTTATGAATGCCTAATATCAGACTCATTATTGTGGCAAATATTATTAATAACTTTAGTGCAAATATCTGACAAAGATAGGCGGAACAAGCCTCCGCACTCATAGCCTTTTCCAACAAATTGTCCACACTTAGAAATTACAAATTTATTGGATTCGAAAACCAACTTAAAACCATCTCGACATAAACGGGAACCGCTAACGAGATTTTTATTAATGGACGACACATGATGAACGTTCTTCAGACGCACAGTCTTCCCCGAAGTAAACTTCAGATCAACCATACCAACACCTCGAACGATGGCATGTGACCCGTTCCCCATCAGCACGGGTGACGTCCCTGTTGCCTGGTAAGAAGAAAACATGGAGGCGTCAGCACAAACATGTACATTGGCACCGGTGTAAATTAACCAATCAGGGGATTGAAATACTGAAAGGATGGTAGGAAAAATACCGTACCCTGATTCCTTCATATTAGTATCACCGATGACAACATTAGCGGACTTGCCGCTCTTCTCATGTTCGCGCTCCTCAAAGCGGTTAGGACACTTTGGAGCCCAGTGATTAGGATCACCGCAGACATGGCAAAGCCCCTTCCCCTTCTTATGAGAATTCTTCTTGAAGTTGGTAGAATGTGATGGCTTTTTCTTTGTATCAAACTTGCCTTTGCCCTGAGTTTTGTTCTTATTGTTTTTGTACTTGTTGGGCTGGGAGTTCTTCTTCTGTACCATGTGGGCACTAGAACCTCGCTCAGCAACTCGAGCATGTGTGTCCTTTGCTCTCGCCTTCTCTTCAACATCAAGAGTACCAATGAGATCCGCAACGGAAAACTCCTGTCTCTTGTGTTTCAGGGAAGTAGCAAAATTGTTCCACGAAGGTGGAAGCTTGGCAATGATGCCTCCGGCAACAAATTTGTCCGGTAACACACACTTGAAGTACTCAAGTTCTTTTGCGAGCGACTGTATCTCATGAGCCTGCTGTACAACAGGGCGCTCATCAGTCATCTTGTAGTCATAGAATTGCTCCATGACGTACAACTCGCTGCCGGCGTCCGAGGCACCAAACTTGGCCTCGAGCGCAGCCCACATGTCCTTGCCATTGTCAAACGACATATACGAATCCACAATGGAGTCATCAAGAACACTCAGAAGAGCGCCTTTAAAGAGGGTATCGATCTTCTCAAAAGCTTCCAGCTGTGCTGGATTAAGATCGCCCTCAGGCTTGCCCTTGGTGTCATCATAGCAGCCCATGGTCTGAAACCAGTAGACTGCTCTCGTGCGCCACCTCTTATATTGCGCCCCCTTAAAGGCAGGCGGTTTCAGATGCGCAGCAAAACCACTCGGAGTAAATTGCCTATATTCAGGTTTTTGGATTGAAGGAAATATGAGCAAATTACTACGAGATTTAATCCGAATAAACAGAATATAAATCTTGACCACAGCAGTAGAGATTAAACTAATCATGCGAACTAGCATAGCAGATGAACATATCACATCTAGGGCACATACTAGAAACATGAATTCTACCACGATCTCGAACCGGAAGGATAGAATTACATATGGTGCAGCAGGTGCAGCACCGCCAGCGTTGATGTTGTCGCCCATGTCATCGAGGATGAGGTTGCCGAGGTCGGGGAAGAAGTCGTCGTTCGCGAAGTCGTCGCTGCCAGCAGTCGCGCGAGTGCGCTCCCCAAAAACCTGATCGACCCTTTCCCATACAGAATCACGAGAGGCGTGGTTCCGGAGGCCTGCTGTCCCTTCTCGTGGTGCACGCCGGAAGGAGGGATGGAGAAGACTAGCTTGGCGGCGCAATGATCTGGAACGGTGATGAGAAACCATACGAAGCGGCGGCTAGGGTAGACGTCTGCCCTGACTATATATTGCGGGTCGGGTAGGTCGTGGGAGTAAACCCCATGTCCGAGTGGTCACGATCCAAAAGAATCGAAAACGGTTCAGTAATTAATGCGTCAGTTAATTATTAATTAATGACTCATTGATTTTCCCGTGCAGCAAAAATATAGACAACGTGCATAGCTCTGTCCTCGGCTCGGCTCAATCCCGCAACCCGCGGCGCGTCGTGACGTGGCGTGGCGAGGCGAGCGAGGAGGAGGAGCGCGCGTGTAGGTCTCCTCTTCTCATGCTCATACAAGTGGTAGAAGAGCTCACCTTATAAAGAGGTGCAACTCTCTCTCAACTTCCAATGTGGGACTAAACTTTAGCCTCACTCACTCCACTCACATGTGTGCACGAATGGGCCAAGAGAATTTCAGAATTTTAGTTGGGCTTTGGGCCAAAGGCCTACTAGCAAAATTCCAACAATCCCCCACAAAGTCTCATTGGCACATCTCATCATTTAGTTCCAAACCATTGTTTTATATATCGGTGCTTAGTGCAGACTGTGAAGTTGAACTTCCACTTAGAAATTTATGCTACACTAGATCACAACTTGAATAGTGGACTATGCCTTGAACTACAAGTTTTCTGTGAAACTAGTTTCACACAAATTCTTGACCGATACTGGGCTGCCGCAAGGCTTCCCCGCAGGTGGAGCGTATACGTCATACTGCAGGGCCTTTCATGAATTTATTAGAGAACACCCAGTTCTCACAGATTGCGACGTTGACAGTCAAATTCATATAGGTGTGTTCCTCAGAAGATGTTCTGCAGGACAACATCTCTTCTTACCTGAATAAGCCACTTGGAACACATTAAGATAATTATCAACCTGCCATGCAGATCAGGAGAGTATTACATCTTTACGGAGTGGGATAATTAATATAGGGATACTCTCCTCCCAGCTGACCAACAACTTGTCTCCCACTTCTACTTCACGGGATCTCCGATCACATAGAGTGGGTTACCACTATGGACAACTCATGCGGTGGGTCTCAAACCCATCTTCATTGATGCATTATATATCACATTACGTGATAGACCCTTTGTGAAGGGATCTGCCAAGTTTTTCAACATTTGGATATAATCCAACGTAATAACTCCGGAGTTCCTCAATTTTCTGACAGATTTTAGTCTCCTCTTCACATGCCTTGAGGAATTCATATTGTCCTTAGAACTGTTTATCTTGACGATCACAGTTTGATTATCATAGTTCATCAGGATAGTGGGTATTGGTTTTTCAACCATAGGTTAGTCCATCAAGAGTTCACGAAGCCACTCTGCTTCAACAGTGGCAGTGTCTAATGCTGTGAGTTCTGCTTCCATAGTTGACCTCGTTAAGATGGTCTGCTTGCAAGACTTCCAGGAAACAGCGCCACCACGAAGTGTAAAAACATAACCACTTGTGGCCCTAATCTCATCAGCATCAGATATCCAGTTTGAGTCACTATAACCCTCCAGCACCCTTGGATACCCGGTGTAGAGAATCCCATAGCTCGCGATGCCTTTCAAATAGCGCATAACTCTCTCAAGCGCATGCCAATGATCATCTCCCGGTTTTGACACAAACCGACTTAGCTTGCTCATAGCAAAAGAGATGTCAGGCCTCGTGGCACTCGCCAAATACATAAGCGAGCCAATAATCTGAGAATACCTCAGTTGATCTCTAGCAACCCGTCGATTCTTTCGAAGCAACACACTAGCATCATATGGAGTTGGAGAAGGCGTGCAGTCGCTATACCCAAAATGACTCAAGAACTTTTCCACAAAATGAGACTGAAGCAGT
The DNA here is from genome assembly GCF_002162155.2 of Triticum dicoccoides. Taxonomy (NCBI): domain Eukaryota; kingdom Viridiplantae; phylum Streptophyta; class Magnoliopsida; order Poales; family Poaceae; genus Triticum; species Triticum dicoccoides. The sequence continues at coordinate 629,313,063 of NC_041386.1, forward strand.
GTGATCCCACCATTCTCATCTCTCAACAACTTGATGTTTAAGATAACATCAGCTACTCCTAGATCCTTCATCTCAAAACAGTGAGATAAGAAATCCTTAACCTCCTTGATTAAATCAAGTTTGGTTCCAAAGATCAATATGTCATCGACATACAGACAAAGAATAACTCCTTCGCCCCCACCATAGCGATAGTACACGCACTTGTCACCATCGTTTACTACAAAGCCGGCAGCAGTTAATGTTCTTTCGAACTTCTCATGCCACTCCTTAGGAGCTTGTTTAAGGCCATATAAAGACTTTAATAACTTGCACACCTTTCCTTCCTGACCAGGTACTACAAAACCATCTGGCTGATCCATGTAAATTTCCTCCTTCAACTCTCCATTAAGGAAAGCCATCTTAACGTCCATTTGATGAACGAGAAGACCATGTGAGGCAGCCAGTGATAGTAGCACCCGAATTGTGGTCAGTCTAGCCACGGGTGAGTAAGTAACAAAGAAGTCTTCACCTTCTTTCTGGGTATAACCCTTGGCCACAAGCCGTGCCTTGTACTTTTCAATCGTACCATCAGGTCTAAGCTTCTTCTTGAACACCCACTTACATCCTACAGGTTTGCACCCATATGGACGGTCAGTGATCTCCCAGGTACCGTTAGCTAAGATGGAATCCATCTTGCTGCGTACAGCTTCCTTCCAGTAGTCAGCAACAGGAGATGCACAGGCTTCTGAAATAGTCCTGGGTGTGTCATCCACGAGGTACACAATGAAATCATCACCAAAAGACTTTGCAGTCCTCTGTCTCTTAGTCCTCACAGGAGTTCCATTGTTACCCTCAACAGGATTCTCAACATGTTCCATCGCAATGGTGGGTTCAGGAATTACAGTGAATTCCTCACTAGATGGAGTAGGTATCTCCTGATTTGATGAACTTGACATATCCTTCATAGGAAATATGTCCTCAAAGAAAGTTGCATCATTTGATTCCATAATCGTACCAACATGCATGTCGGATACCTCAGATTTTATTATCAAAAATCTATAGCCGATGCTATGAAAAGCATAGCCCAGAAGAACACAATCCACGGTTTTTGGTCCAAGCTTGCGCTTCTTGGGAATTGGTATATTGACTTTCGCCAAACAACCCCAAGTACGTAGGTAAGAGAGTTTCAACCTTTTCCTTTCCCATTGCTCAAATGGAGTCATGGTCTTATGCTTTGTGGGAACTCGGTTTAGGACATGACACGCAGTCATTAGCGCCTCCCCCCACCATTCCTTGGATAGACCCGAAGTGTCTAACATGGTCTTAACCATATCAGTTAGAGTTCGATTCTTTCTTTCAGCTACTCCATTTGACTGGGGTGAGTAGGGAGGCGTCCTCTCATGGATTATACCATGTTCCGCACAAAACAGATCAAATTCATTGGAAAAATACTCTCCACCACGATCGGACCTAAGCCGTTTAATTTTCCGATCAAGTTGGTTCTCTGCCTCAGCTTTATAGTTTTTAAAGAAAGTCAAAGCCTCATCTTTTGATTTTAGAAGATACACATAACAATATCTAGTGGAGTCATCAATCAACATCATGAAGTATCTGTTTCCACCTTTTGTCATCACGCCATTCATCTCACAAAGATCAGAATGTATAAGCTCTAGTGGCGCCAAGTCTCTTGCCTCTACAGTCTTATGGGACTTGCGGGGTTGCTTAGCTTGCACACATACTTGGCACTTGGAGCCTTTGACAGTAGAGATTTTCGGAATTAAATTCATATTGGCTAACCGCGTCATGCAACCAAAGTTAATATCAGACTCATTATTGTGGCAAACATTATTAATAACTTTAGTGCAAATATCTGACAAAGATAGGCGGAGCGAGCCTCCGCACTCATAGCCTTTTCCAACAAATTGTCCACACTTAGAAATTACAACTTTATTGGATTCTAAAACCAACTTAAAACCATCTCGACATAAACGGCAACCGCTAATGAGATTTTTATTAATGGACGGCACATGATGAACGTTCTTCAGACGCACAGTCTTCCCCGAAGTAAACTTCAGATCGACCATACCAACACCTCGAACGATGGCATGTGACCCGTTCCCCATCAGCACGGGTGAAGTCCCTGTTGCCTGGTAAGAAAAAACATGGAGGCGTCAACACAAACATGTACATTGGCATCGGTGTCAATTAACCAATCAGGGGATTGAAATACTGAAAGGATGGTAGGAAAAATACCGTACCCTGATTCCTTCATATCAGTATCACCGATGACAACATTAGCGGACTTGCCGCTCTTCTCATGTTCGCGCTCCTCAAAGCGGTTAGGACACTTTGGAGCCCAGTGATTAGGATCACCGCAGACATGGCAAAGTCCCTTCCCCTTCTTATGAGAATTCTTCTTGAAGTTGGTAGAATGTGATGGCTTGTTCTTTGTATCAAACTTGCCTTTGCCTTGAGTTTTGTTCTTATTGTTTTTGTACTTGTTGGGCTGGGAGTTCTTCTTCTGTACCATGTGGGCACTAGAACCTCCCTCAGCAACTCGAGCACGTGTGTCCTTTGCTCTCGCCTTCTCTTCAACATCAAGAGTACCAATGAGACCCGCAACGGAAAACTCCTGTCTCTTGTGTTTCAGGGAAGTAGCAAAATTGTTCCACAAAGATGGAAGCTTGGCAATGATGCCTCCGACAAAAAATTTGTCTGGTAACACATACTTGAAGTACTCAAGTTCTTTTGCGAGCGACTGTATCTCATGAGCCTGCTGTACAACAGGGCGCTCATCAGTCATCTTGTAGTCATAGAATTGCTCCATGACGTACAACTCGCTGCCGACGTCCGAGGCACCAAACTTGGCCTCGAGCGCAGCCCACATGTCCTTGCTGTTGTCAAACGACATGTACGAATCCACAATGGAGTCATCAAGAACACTCAGAAGAGCGCCTTTAAAGAGGGTATCGATATTCTCAAAAGCTTCCAGCTGTGCTGGATTAAGATCGCCCTCAGGCTTGCCCTTGGTGGCATCATAGCAGCCCATGGTCTGAAACCAGTAGACTGCTCTTGTGCGCCACCTCTTATATTGCGCCCCCTTAAAGGCAGGCGGTTTCAGATGCGCGGCAAAACCACTCGGAGTAAATTGCCTATATTCAGGTTTTTGGATTGAAGGAAATATGAGCAAATTACTATGAGATTTAATCCGAATAAACATAATATAAATCATGACCACAGCAGTAGAGATTAAACTAATCATGCGAACTAGCATAGCAGATGAACATATCACATCTAGGGCACATACTAGAAACATGAATTCTACCACGATCTCGAACAGGAAGGATAGAATCACATACGGTGCAGCGGGTGCAGCACCGCCAGCGTTGATGTTGTCGCCCATGTCGTCGAGGATGAGGTTGCCGAGGTCGGGGAAGAAGTCGTCGTTCGCGAAGTCGTCGCTGCCAGCAGTCGCGCGAGTGCGCTCCCCAAAAACCTGATCGACCCTCTCCCGTACAGATTCACGAGAGGCGGGGTTCTGGAGGCCTGCTGTCCCTTCTCGCGGTGCACGCCGGAAGGAGGGATGGAGAAGACTAGCTTGGCGGCACAATTATCTGGAACGGTGATGATAAACCATACGAAGCGGCGGCTAGGGTAGACGTCTGCCCTGACTATATATTGCGGGTCGGGTAGGTCGTGGGAGTAAACCCCACGTCCGAGTCGTCACGATCCAAAAGAATCAGAAACGGTTCAGTAATTAACGTGTCTGTTAATTATTAATTAATGACTCATTGATTTTCCCATGCAGCAAAAATATAGACAACGTGCATAGCTCTGTCCTCGGCTCGGCTCAATCCCGCAACCCGCGGCGCGTCGTGACGAGGCGTGGTGTGGCGTGGCGAGGCAAGCGAGGAGGAGGAGCGCGCGTGTAGGTCTCCTCTTCTCATGCTCATACAAGTGGTAGAAGAGCTCACCTTATAAAGAGCTGCAACTCTCTCTCAACTTCCAATGTGGGACTAAACTTTAGCCTCATTCACTCCACTCACATGTGTGCACGAATGGGCCAAGAGAATTTCAGAATTTTAGTTGGGCTTTGGGCCAAAGGCCTACTAGCAAAATTCCAACAATCCCCTACAAAGTCTCATTGGCACATCTCATCATTTAGTTCCAAACCATTGTTTTATATATCAGTGCTTAGTGGAGACTGTGAAGTTGAACTTCCACTTAGAAATTTATGCTACACTAGATCACAACTTGAATAGTGGACTATGCCTTGAACTACAAGTTTTCTGTGAAACTAGTTTCACACAAATTCTTGACCGATACTGGGCTGCCGCAAGGCTTCCCCGCGGGTGGAGCGTATACGTCATACTCCAGGGCCTTTCATGAATTTATTAGAGAACACCCAATTCTCACAGACTGCGACATTGACAGTCAAATTCATATAGGTGTGTTCCTCAGAAGATGTTCTGCAGGGAAACATCTCTGCTTACCCGAATAAGCCACTTGGAACACATTAAGATAATTATCAACCTGTCATGCAGATCAGGAGAGTATTACATCTTTACGGAGTGGGATAATTAATATAGGGATACTCTCCTCCCAGCTGACCAACAGCTTGTCTCCCACTTCTACTTCACGGGATCTCCGATCACATAGAGTGGGTTACCACTATGGACAACTCATGCGGTGGGTCTCAAACCCATCTCCATCGATGCATTATCTATCACATTACGTGATAGACCCTTTGTGAAGGGATCTGCCAAGTTTTTCGACGTTTGGATATAATCCAACGTAATAACTCCGGAGTTCCTCAATTTTCTGACAGATAAGGCCATATAAAGACTTTAATAACTTGCACACCTTTCCTTCCTGACCAGGTACTACAAAACCATCTGGCTGATCCATGTAAATTTCCTCCTTCAACTCTCCATTAAGGAAAGCCGTCTTAATGTCCATTTGATGAACGAGAAGACCATGTGAGGCAGCCAGTGATAGTAGCACCCGAATTGTGGTCAGTCTAGCCACGGGTGAGTAAGTATCAAAGAAGTCTTCACCTTCTTTCTGGGTATAACCCTTGGCCATAAGCCGTGCCTTGTGCTTTTCAATCGTACCATCAGGTCTAAGCTTCTTCTTGAACACCCATTTACATCCTATAGGTTTGCACCCATATGGACGGTCAGTGATCTCCCAGGTACCGTTAGCTAAGATGGAATCCATTTCACTACGTACAGCTTCCTTCTAGTAGTCAGCATCAGGAGATGCATAGGCTTCTGAAATAGTCCTGGGTGTGTCATCCACGAGGTACACAATGAAATCATCACCAAAAGACTTTGCAGTCCTCTGTCTCTTACTCCTCACAGGAGTCCCATTGTTACCCTCAACAGGATTCTCAACGTGTTCCATCGCAATGGTGGGTTCAGGAATTACAGTGAATTCCTCACTAGATGGAGTAGGTATCTCCTGATTTGATGAACTCGACATATCCTTCATAGGAAATATGTCCTCAAAGAAAGTTGCATCATTTGATTCCATAATCGTACCAACATGCATGTCGGATACCTCAGAGTTTATTATCAAAAATCTATAGCCGATGCTATGAAAAGCATAGCCCAGAAGAACACAATCCATGGTTTTTGGTCCAAGCTTGCGCTTCTTGGGAATTGGTATATTGACTTTCGCCAAACAACCCCAAGTACGTAGGTAAGAGAGTTTCAACCTTTTCCTTTCCCATTGATCAAATGGAGTCATGGTCTTATGCTTTGTGGGAACTCGGTTTAGGACATGACACGCGGTCATTAGCGCCTCCCCCCACCATTCCTTGGATAGACCCGAAGTGTCTAACATGGTGTTAACCATATCAGTTAGAGTTCGGTTCTTTCTTTTGGCTACCCCATTTGACTGGGGTGAGTAGGGAGGCGTCCTCTCATGGATTATACCATGTTCCACACAAAACAGATCAAATTCACTGGAAAAATACTCTCCACCACGATCGGACCTAAGCCGTTTAATTTCCGGATCAAGTTGGTTCTCTGCCTCAGCTTTATAGTTTTTAAAGAAAGTCAAAGCCTCATCTTTTGATTTCAGAAGATACACATAACAATATCTAGTGGAGTCATCAATCAACGTCATGAAGTATCTCTTTCCACCTTTTGTCATCACGCCATTCATCTCACAAAGATCAGAATGTATAAGCTCTAGTGGCGCCAAGTCTCTTGCCTCTGCAGTCTTATGGGACTTGCGAGGTTGCTTAGCTTGCACACATACTTGGCACTTGGAGCCTTTGACAGTAGAGATTTTCGGAATTAAATTCATATTGGCTAACCGCGTCATGCAACCAAAGTTAATATGACAGAGTTGTGAATGCCAAATATCCGACTCATTATTGTGGCAAACATTATTGATAACTTTAGTGCAAATATCTGACAAAGATAGGCGGAACAAGCCTCCGCACTCATCGCCTTTTCCAACAAATTGTCCACACTTAGAAATTACAACTTTATTGGATTCGAAAACCATCTTAAAACCATCTCGACATAAACGGGAACCGCTAACGAGATTTTTATTAATGGACGGCACATGATGAACGTTCTTCAGACGCACAGTCTTCCCCGAAGTAAACTTCAGATCGACCATACCAACACCTCGAACGATGGCATGTGACCCGTTCCCCATCAGCACGGGTGAAGTCCCTGTTGCCTGGTAAGAAGAAAACATGGAGGTGTCAGCACAAACATGTACATTGGCACCCGTGTCAATTAACCAATCAGGGGATTGAAATACTGAAAGGATGGTAGGAAAAATACTGTACCCTGATTCCTTCATATCAGTATCACCGATGACAACATTAGCGGACTTGCCGCTCTGTCGGTGTACTAGAATAGGGGTACCCTAGTACCCCGAACTTGTGCACGGGCAGTTGCAGCGCCCCGTGGCAAGGCTTGCCGGGCGAACGCCAAGACCCTCCAAGGTTCCCTTGGAGCCATTCAAGAACAAAGTATTTTAAGCTTAGGATACAGGGCCCCGGCAAGAGGAGCTCTTCGTGCGACCTCCGCCCCCGCCGAACCGAAAGGGGCCCGGTCCGCCGGCCCCATAGGTGTTCATGGGTCAGTTTCCCCCCGACATCTTTGGCGCGCCAGGTAGGGGGGCGTCGAGATTGTGTGAACCTGATCCGGTGTTCACACGAGCTAGATCTTCATTCCCTTCATCAACATGCCACCGAAGAAGAAGACTTCGGCGGCAGCCGCTCTGTCCACGTCACTTCCTCCACCGTTGGAGCAAACGGATGGTGGAATGGACGCCGGCGGAAGAATGGACGTCGACGAGGAAGCTCATGATGCTGCCAGGTCTAAGAACAAGGCTGCACAAACCTCGGCGACTGTACATGTTCCGCGCCACTCTCAGGAGGCGCAAGATCAACAGCACCATGGCACTTGCAGCGCCATGCGCATGATAGACCAAGGCCAAGCTGGTGGATCTCGGAGCGCTGCTCTCTCGGCTTCGAGAAGAAGGGGGGAGCGGCGGAGTTTCTTGAAGATGGAGTAGTAGCAACCAGCGAGGGGGGACGAACTGCCCCTGTTTCCTCTGCTTATAAAGAGGGACGGGGCGGACGTTTCGCCCTTCCTAATAAACAACCACCCACGATCCCCCCATGATGCCGCATTCAACGCGTGCCGTTATGGGAGAGCGCGGTGGATATGGAGCGAGATTTGGTGTGGCCCAGTTCGCGTGTGCCCGTGCCCTGTCTTGGGCCTGGCCCAACAGCGCTCGGCACCGTGTCTGGCCCAGGCCCGGGGGCTCCTGTCGGTGTACTAGAATAGGGGTACCCTAGTACCCCGAACTTGTGCACGGGCAGTTGCAGCGCCCCGTGGCAAGGCTTGCCGGGCGAACGCCAAGACCCTCCAAGGTTCCCTTGGAGCCATTCAAGAACAAAGTATTTTAAGCTTAAGATACAGGGCCCCAGCAAGAGGAGCTTGCTGGGAAGGCCAACCGAGGCACTCCAAGGAACTTGCCGCGACGCGCCACGCGCTCCGGCAAGGCAACAAGGCCCCGGCAAGAGGAGCTTGCCGGGAAGACTAACCAAGTTACCTCAAAGCCCGGTGAGCGAGAAGCCTCCGGGCCCGCCAAGATAGCAGTAGCGGTAAGGCGCTTGCCGCGGCAGGCGGCCACTCTGTGCCCACGCTCCAGCTCATCCGCCAACGTGTCGTTCTAGGGGCCTCTCCAGACGCGCGTGGCGGGAGGCTGTGCAGCCAGCGGTACACTGTGGCATGCGAAGCTGACAAGATCACCATCGTGGCGAACGGTGGCGCCCCTAACGGTCCCTTTCTGCACTGTTTGGGCGACTGAGACGGGCATTTAATGCCCTTGTCCCCTGCCGTCAGAGTTAGGTAGGGTGCACTGTACAAATAACTGTACCAACCACCTCGCTTTTTACATTTGTGCCCTTCTCTGCGTTGCCACCTGTCGGTGACCCCTTTAGCGTATAAAAGGAGGCCCATGCGCAACGTAGAGGGGGTTCGGAGGTTCGGTCGCTTCGACTCATTTGTAAACCAGAAAGACACTATTATCTTGTGTTCTTGCTCCCGAGAGAGCGTGGTGTCTTTCTGGTTTACAAATGAGTCGAAGCGACCGAACCTCCGAACCCCCTCTACGTTGCGCATGGGCCTCCTTTTATACACTAAAGGGGTCACCGACAGGTGGCAACGCAAAGAAGGGCACAAATGTAAAAAGCGAGGTGGTTGGTACAGTTATTTGTACAGTGCACCCTACCTAACTCTGACGGCAGGGGACAAGGGCATTAAATGCCCGTCTGAGTCTCCCAAACAGTGCAGAAAGGGACCGTTAGGGGCGCCATCGTTCGCCACGATGGTGATCTTGTCAGCTTCGCATGCCACAGTGTACCGCTGGCTGCACAGCCTCGCGCCACGCGCGTCTGGAGAGGCCCCCAGAATGACACGTTGGCGGATGAGCTGGAGCGTGGGCACAGAGTGGCCGCCTGCCGCGGCAAGCGCCTTACCGCTGCTACTATCTTGTCGGGCCCGGAGGCTTGTCGCTCACCGGGCTTCGAGGTAACTTGGTTAGTCTTCCCGGCAAGCTCCTCTTGCCGGGGCCTTGTTGCCTTGCCGGAGCGCGTGGCGCGTCGTGGCAAGTTCCTTGGAGTGCCTCGGTTGGCCTTCCCGGCAAGTTCCTCTTGCCGGGGCCCTGTATCTTAAGCTTAAAATACTTTGTTCTTGAATGGCTCCAAGGGAACCTTGGAGGGTCTTGGCGTTCGCCCGGCAAGCCTTGCCACGGGGCGCTGCAACTGCCTGTGCACAAGTTCGGGGTACTAGGGTACCCCTATTCTAGTACACCGACAGGGGAGCCCCCGGGCCTGGGCCAGACACGGTGCCGAGCGCTGTTGGGCCAGGCCCAAGACAGGGCACAGGCACACGCGAACTAGGCCACACCAAATCTTGCTCCTTATCCACCGCGCTCTCCCATAACGGCACGCGTTGAATGCGGCATCGTGGGGGAGATCGTGGGTGGTTGTTTATTAGGAAGGGAGAAACGTCCGCCCCGTCCCTCTTTATAAGCAGAGGAAACAGGGCAGTTCGTCCCCCCTCGCTGGTTGCTACTACTCCATCTTCAAGAAACTCCGCCGCTCCCCCCTTCTTCTCGAAGCCGAGAGAGCAGCGCTCCGCCCCCCCCATTGTCACCAGCATCTCCACGCCGTCGACCTCCCTCACCACCTCTGCCATGGCCCCGAAAGCCGACAAGGGAAAGGGCGTGAAGTCGACCGAGGCGCAGCGGCTCGCGGCGCTGCGGAAGGAGCGGGCGATCTTCTCCCCTCAGCTCGGCGTGCAGGAGCTGAGGGAATACTTCTACCTTTTTTGGGCGACGGAGACGCGTGCGCATTCGCGCACGAGGGTATTCCCGGCTACTGGTTCGAAGCCGGCTCCAAACGGGTACCCATTCTTTGCGCTATTCTTCTATCGCGGGCTCTGCCCGCCCTTCTCAGAGTTCTTCTGCGATATCATGAACACATACGGCTTCCACCTCCTTGACTTCACCCCCAACGCCGTCCTGACCATGACAGTTTTCGCACATTTGTGCGAAAACTTTGTCGGAGTCCACCCCAGTGTTGCCCTTTTCCGCCACTACTTCATTCCTCGGGTAGAGAGAGGAGAGCCGCTTGCTGGAGGGATTGCCTGGGTCTCGAGAGTCGGCAAGAAGGAGGCGTACTTGGATGGTGAGCTCCGCAGCAAGTGGGAGGAGTGGAGAGCGGAGTGGTGCTCGATCGTCGAGGAGAATCCGCAGCCCTTCACCGCCGTGCGCCAAGCTCCAATAGTGCGCGGCAATGACTGGAGCAACGTGGCCCCGGAAGATGAGAGGCTGAAGATCGCCATCACTAGGATTCTTCGCCTCAGGCTTGCCGGGCTCACTGTAGGTGCTGTCGGGGCAGATTTCCTCCACCGCCGCATTGCCCCCCTGCAGGAGAGGGGGATGCCCGCCTGGGAATTCAAGAACTCGACGGACATCATGAGACTGCGGCCGGGCCTCAACTACAACTTCACCATCTTGGAGCTGGATGCAATGCTTCTGGAGTTGTTCAAACGCGAGCCCCAGCACCCATTCACGCTGCCGAGGGGCATTTTCCCATTATGCAACAACTCTTCGCTTGACCGGATCCGCGCCATGATGCCGTTGTGCGATTCACACGGAATCGTTCCAACTTGGCAAGAGCCTGCGGATGACGTCGTGCAAGCGTTCTTCGACAACTTGGAAGAGGTGCCGGTCCACGCTGACGAGCAGAAGAGCCTCACCCGTGACACCACCGACGAGGAGCTGCAGCGCATCGCCACTAGGGCGGAAGAGGCTGCAGCCGCAGCTGCCGCGGGCGCATTCGGGTTCACCATGGAGGAGGCGGAGGCTGCAGAGGCGGCAAACCTTGCCGAGCGCGCGGAGTTTGTTGGCGAGGAGGAGCCTGCCGGTTCCGAAGCCAAGCCGAGCGAGGCCGGCGAGGAAGAGCCCGAGCCCTCAGAAGGCTTACCGCAGGCGGAGCCCCCGGCCCCGCCAAGAAGGCGTCTTCGCAGGGCTGCGGACGTAGCGGGGCGGCAGCCGGCTCAATAGCCGCCAAGCCGTGCGACACGCTCTACCGCGGCAAGTCATGTTGCCGCGGGAGCGCCTCAAGCAGCAGCGGCAACTGGAGCGGGATCTTCCCGGGCCACCGCCACCGCTCCCGCCAAGTGGGCAAGGGACCCTACTCCTCCGCCTCGCCGCACCGTAGGAGGGCTGGACTTCGATCTTTCCACGCTCAGCTCCGACGAGGAGGAAGAAGAGTAAGTTTCTTTGGTGTTCTTGTAGTTCTCCAATCTTGCTGTTTATATCTTGTATCTGACTTGCTCCAACCTGGACTCTTTTCTTTTCAGGACGCTGGCCCAGAGAGCGGCGAAGAGGGCCAAAGCCACGGTGATCGTCATCGAAGATGACCCCACCTTGTCAATAGGGGGTGGGTCCGAGATCACCTTGACAGACCCGGCAATCACTCCTCAAAGCAGCCCCCAGCGTAAGCTCATAGTTTAGCCTTCTGCTGCCGGGCACGCTTGAGCGCTCTTTCGTTTGTTGATATCTTGTTTGTTGATTTGTGTAGGAGCAGAGCAGCCACATCAGGAGCGCCCGGAATCTGGTCCCGAAGTGCCCTCTGCTTCGACTACGCCGCCAAGGGAGGGGTTCCCGGTAAGGGAGCGCTCTCCGGCAAGGGAGAACTCTCCGGCAAGGGACAGCACTGTTGATCCTGCGATGACCGAGACCGCAACTGTAGATCTTGGCGCAGGTAATTCATTTGTCCGAAAACTCTCCCTTGGGTTCTTCTTCTTCTGATTTTCTTTTCTTGGACTTTTGATCGATTTTTCTCCCTTCTTCGTTTTTCAGACCCCTCTGCTACTGAGCCAATGGAGACAGAGGGCGCCGGCGAGGAAAGGGCCGGTGCTAATGAGACCGCCAGCGAGGAGGCCGCCAGGGCTACCGCTGCAGAAGCCGGCGAGGGGTCGGGCGATCGCACTGACGACCCTGAGGCCGGAGGAGCGCCAGGCGCTGCGCCGACCGCTGATCCCTCTGCTGCTTCTGCGGAGCCGGGCTCCGAGGAGCCCCAGTCCGGCGCCTACTTGAAGGCCGGCGACGACATCTTCATCAAGCTACCCTGGGCATCGAGCTCCAGGGCGCCAGCCGAGGGGGAAACTTTTGACGGGGAGGTGCTCGCCTCTGCTGGGCTGTCGTTGGTCAACGCGCCCAGCAGCAGCAGTGGCGAGCCCGAGGAGGAGCAGCTGCTGCAGAAGCTGCTGTCACTCTACCACGCCCGGCAAGCCAAGCTGGCTTCCCGGGAAGCGCTTGTCGCGAAGGCGGGAGTGGACATGGAGAAGCGCGCGGAGGAGCTCCGAGGCCAAAATCAAGAAGCTCTCCGGTCTCTGGCGCAGGAGCGGGAGCGACTCGACGAGGAGCGCACGGCCTTCCTTCTCGAGAAGGCCGAAGCTGAGGAGGAGCAAAGACTGGCCGCCGAGAAGCAGTCCGCGCGGGAAGGTGAACTAGTGCAGCAGAAGGCCAACCTCGACAGCTACAAGGAAGAGCTTGCCGAGCGCGAGCAGGCACTTGGCGGGGCGCTCAAGGAGGCAAAGGACGCTGCGGCAACTGCAGAGGCCGCCAAGAAAGAACTGGAGGAGAAGGCGGCGCAACTGGAGGCCGATATTGGGAAGAGCGGAGAGGAGCTTGCCGCGCTCAAGCGTGAGCGCGAGAAGGATGCTGCCGCCCACGGTGAGCTGCAAGGTCTTCTCGCTGAGAGGGGCAAGGAGCTCAGCGCCGCCAAGGATTCCAAAGTAGACCTGGAGCTGAAGCTGGCCACGCTGACGCAGACGCTGGAGGCCGCCAAGGAGCGGGAGAAGACCTTGTCGGAAAAGGTCAAGGCTGACGCGACATTGCTGGAGAGCATGGCAGTTACCCAGAACTCGTTCAGAGACACTGTGGAGCACTGGACCGAGGGTCTGGTGAATATTGCCACAGTCATCAACGAGGAGCTGGCGCAGCTGGGGATGGAGGACTTTGGATATCCTTCGGACGAGAGTCTCCAACCCAACGCCAAGCCCAGCCTGTTCTTCAAGGGCGTGGTGACGGCGCTCCAGCGGCTCCGGGAGAGGATCCCGAAGCAGATGGCCGACGAGTCGCGCAAAATCTGCGCCGGGGTTCTCCAGAAGGTGCTGATGAAGGTGGCCTTCCGCAATCCAGGCCTCAACTTCACCAACATCCTCAGGTCCTTGCCGCCTGACGCCGATCTGGATGCACTCAAGGCCCTTGTCGCACCCATTGTGGACAAGGTGAGCGAGATCAAGAGGGTCGAGGGCGGACGCGTAGACTAGGCCGTTCATTCCTTCTTTTCCCTTGTCGCTGCTAGTCATGTTATGAAAACATTCTGTTGGAGCTGCGACAAGTTATCTTGTAATATAACTTGATTTCTGTTATCAATTGCTATGTTATTTCCTCTACTAGATTCCTTCCTTTGTATGCTTTTACCCTACGCTTCTAGGGAACTTGTCGGCACAAGCACCCGAGCCGCGAGCGCTGAGTGCGGAACTTCAGCAGCCTGCTGGCGGCGCTGCTTCCGACAAGAAACCTTGTCGCGACTAGATGCATCACACCTAAGCTGTTGAGCGGACTCGAAACAAAGTAAGGGCGCAACTAGCCACGAGTTGGTTCCTCCGCGCACAGGTTTTCCATACAAAGCAGGGTCGTTCGAGGAAGATAACTCAAAAATTTAAAAACTGATTGCTCAAACTTTGGCAACTTAGCTTTTCTGCTGTTTGCTTCCCGGCAAGGCAAAACTTTGCTTGAACGACGCCTGGTCCATACCACAATCTTCTCCTTCCCCCCCGGCAAACTTGTGTGCGAGGGAACCTTCTTTTCCTTGGTTGAAAGAAAGAAGAAAGATGAGAAAATAATAATATGGAGCTTCTTCGGCTCGTTACTGCTTACCGGATGTCGGTGCTGCACAAAGTGTCAGATAATCGCATGCGAGAAAAAAACTAATGCATGAAATAGACAAGTTGTGCGGTGCACATGGGGTTTTGCTTATGCACGGGATCTGCGCCTGGCTTTGTACAAAGGATTACATGCAACAGCGGCAAGACTTGTACAAAAGGTGGTTATCAGAACGGGTTCCGACAACCGCGCCCTACGGGAAAAACTTACGAAGATGTTCTATGTTCCAGGAGTTGCTCACCGGAATGCCATCTTCAGTCTCAAGGCGGACATCGCCGGGCCTTGTGACTCGTTTCACCCTATCGGGGCCTTCCCACTTCGGCGTCAACTTGTTGGAATTCTTGGCGGACTGAACGCACCGAAGAACAAGGTCGCCTTCCTCGAAGCTTCTAGTATTAACCTTGCGGCTATGGTAGCGGCGCAAAGCTTGCTGGTATCGAGCAGCTCGTACAGCAGCCTGAAGACGATCTTCCTCAAGGAGCAGCGCGTCGTCTTGCCGCAGCTGTTCTTGCTCAAGCTCATCATAAGCGAGCACTCGAGGCGATCCGTATACGAGTTCCGTGGGGAGAACTGCCTCTGCTCCATAGACTAGAGCGAAAGGTGTTTGGCCAGTGGCTCGATTCGGCGTCGTTCTGATCGACCAAAGAACCACCGGCAGCTCCTCGATCCAGTTTCTTCCGCACTTGCGCCGCCTATCGAAAGTTCTGGTCTTGAGCCTGCGCAGCACTTCAGCGTTTGCCCTTTCTGCTTGACCGTTGCTTCTCGGGTGAGCAACAGAAGCGAAGCAGACCTTGGCGCCAAGGTCTTGGACGTACTGCATGAAGGTGTGGCTCATAAATTGTGTGCCGTTGTTGGTGATGACCCTGTTAGGGATCCCGAAACGGCAAACAATTGACCTGAAGAACTTGACCGCTGACTGTGCTGTCACCTTCCTCACTGGCTGCACTTCCGGCCACTTTGTGAACTTGTCGATTGCAACGTACAAGTACTCAAAGCCCCCGACTGCTCGGGGGAAGGGGCCGAGGATATCGAGCCCCCAGACCGAAAATGGCCAGGATAAAGGGATCGTCTGGACAACTTGAGTTGGCTGGTGTATCTGTTTGGAGTGAAACTGGCACGCTTCACACTTGGTTACTTGTGAAGTTGCATCCTGGAGGGCTGTCGGCCAAAAGAAGCCTTGCCTGAAAGCTTTGCCGGCAAGTGCTCTTGCGCCAATGTGGTGGCCACATATGCCTCCATGTATCTCTGCCAACAGCTTTTGTCCATCTTCCCGGCAAATACTCTTCAATTTCACACCGTTGAGTCTTCTTCTGTACAGTATGCTATCGACAAACTGGTACATACTCGACTGCCGGGCTACTCTTTCCGCTTCTTCTTGCTCTTCGGGAAGTTGTCCTGTCTGAAGGAAATGGACAATCTGCTGTGCCCATGCTGGAGCTTGTGGCTCGACAACAAGGACTAAAGGCACATCTGCTGCTGCGGGAACATCCGCTTCTACGGCAAGGACTTGCGGCCCTGCCAGAGCTTGATGTTCCCCGGCAAGCTTGCCGGAGCAAAACTTGTCGGGAGCGTCTGCTTCAACGGAACAAACCATAAGGCTTGCCGGAGCAGACTGCCCCTCAGCATCCTTGGTGTTGATTTTGGGGACTTTCTTGGCGGCGGCTTCGGGGAGCTCTGCCGGAAAGTAGTCACCAGAAACCAACTTCCTCTTCTTGCTTTGTCCAGTTGATGGTGTTACGGATGGTTGAGTCAACTTGAGCACAAAGATTCCTGGTTCCACAGGTAACTTTAGTGCGGCGCACTTTGACAAGCCATCAGCAATGTCATTCTGAGATCTTGGGATATGCTCCATTTGTAGGCCGTCAAAGTGCTCTTCTAGCTTCCTCACTTCATCAACATATGCTTCCATCAACGGACTTTGGTAGCTCTTGTTTACTTGGCGGACGACAAGTTGTGAGTCACCCCTGACAATAAGCTTCTTGATCCCAAGGTCTGCTGCAATTCTGAGACCGGCAAGCAATCCTTCATACTCTGTAGTATTGTTGGTTGCTTGTTCCTTGGGAAAGTGCATCTAGACTACATACTTGAGGTGCTCTCCGGTGGGTGCGACAAGCAGCACACCCGCACCGGCGCCTTGCAGCAAAAAGGCACCATCAAAGTACATCAGCCACACTTTACTTGCTTCTTTGACGGGGATGCTCGTCTCTGGAATTTCTTCATCTGGTGTTGGCGTCCACTCCGCTATGAATTCTGCCAATGCTCTGCTTTGGATAGTTGAAGTGCTCTCAAACTTGAGGCCAAAGCTTGACAGTTCCAGCGCCCACTCGACAATCCTGCCTGTTGCTTCTGGATTTTGCAGTATCCTCTTCAGTGGAAAGCGAGTGACGACTGTGATCTCATGTGCTTGAAAGTAATGGCGCAGCTTTCTCGAGGCCATGAGAAGGCCGAAAAGCAGTTTCTGCACGCCGGAGTACCTTGACCTAGCCCCCTGCAGAAGGGAACTGACAAAGTAAACTGGGCGCTGCACCATTCTTTTCTGCATCTTGTCGTGCTCCTGCGCAGATCCATCCTTGTCGGGACCAGAGCTTGTCGGCGAAACCCCCTGCTTGTCACTGGATGCATCTGCCGGGGTTGCTGGCTCATCGTCTGCCTCCCTCTCTGCTACTAACGCAGCACTAACCACTTGATTGGTCGCCGCTATATACAGCAGCAACTTTTCTTGCGGCTTAGGTGCGACAAGTGTTGGAGTGGAGGACAGGTATCTCTTCAAGTCCTGCAGTGCAGCCTCCGCCTCCGGAGTCCATTTCATTGGACCTGCCTTCTTCAAAATTTTGAAAAATGGCAGGGCGCATTCAGCAGATCTAGAGATAAACCTGCTGAGAGCAGCCACGCAACCGGCAAGCCTTCGTACATCCTTGACGCACTTTGGTGCTTCGATCTGCTCAATGGCCTTGATCTTGTCGGGATTGGCTTCAATTCCCTGCTGAGACACGAAGAACCCGAGAAGCTTGCCGAAAGGGACTCCAAACACGCACTTCTCGGGGTTAAGCTTGAGGTTGATCTTGCGCAGATTTGCAAATGCCTCATCTAAATCTTGTATCAGGGTCGCCCTGTTCTTGCTTTTGACCACGATGTCATCCATGTAGGCTTACACATTTCTGTGCATCTGCGGTTCAAAAGCGTGGTGGACTGCCCTTGCGAATGTTGAACCAGCATTCTTCAAACCGAAAGGCATCCGTACGAAGCAGTACGTGCCACACGAGGTGATAAATGCGGTTTTCTCCTCATCCTCTTCTGCCATGAAGATCTGTGGTATCCTGAGTATGCATCAAGAAACGAAAGCAAATCACATCCGGTTGTGGAGTCAACAATCTGGTCAATGCGCGGCAAGGGAAATGGGTCTTTGGGACAAGCTTTATTAACATTAGTGAAGTCAATACAAAGTCTCCATTTCCCGTTAGCCTTGCGCACAACAACAGGATTGGCCAACCACGTGGGATGGAGCACTCCTCTGACAAGGCCTGCTGCTTCCAACTTCTTGATTTCTTCTGCGATGAGTTCTTGGCGCTCCACTGCCTGCTTCCTAACTCTCTGCTTGACGGGCCGCGCATGAGGACAGACGGCAAGGTGGTGCTCAATTACTTTCCTGGGAACACCGGGGATATCAGACGGTTGCCATGCAAACACGTCGACATTCACCCGCAGGAAAGCAACGAGCGCGCTTTCCTATTTGGGGTCAAGAGCGGCGCTGATGGTGAAGGTACCACCAGCGCCATGCTCCTTGGCGGACACCTTCTTGGTCTCAGGTGGAGCTGCCATTGCCTTTTTACACTTGCCTGTGGAGCTCGATGGTGCGTCCTCGACGGTAGCGCAGCACTCCGAAGAGGTGCGCTTGCCGGAGTGGGCATCAGAGCTCTTACCGGACTTGGTCTTCTTCTTCCCCCCGGGAGCTTCAGCGGCAAGTGTCTTGCGTTCTTCTGCAACTGCTGCTTCCCGGTAGATCTTGTCGGCGCAGATAAGAGCATCCTTCTTTTCGCCAGAGACAGAGATGACACTTATCGGGCCTGGCATTTTCAGTATGTTGTACGCATAGTGAGATGCTGCCATGAACTTGGCGAGTGCTGGACGGCCAAGGATTCCATTGTAAGGTAATGGAAAATCAGCAACATCAAACGTGACCCTCTCAGTCCTGAAGTTCAGCTCGCTTCCAAATGTTACCGGCAAGGTGGTCTTTCCCTTTGGCTTGCTCCTTCCCGGGTTGATTCCTTGAAATGTACCGGTCTCTTCGAGCTCGCTGTCAGGGATCTGGAGTTTCTGGAGCACCGTGGAGGAGATCAGATTCAAGCCGGCCCCGCCGTCAACTAGCATCTTTGTGACCTTGAGGTTGCGGATTGTTGGTGAAACCAACATCGGCAAACACCCGACCGCGGTTATGCGATCAGGGTGGTCCTCAATATCAAAGATGATAGGCGTGCTGGACCATTTCAGTGGCTTGCGTGACTCGACGGGTGGTTCTGCTGCATTAACTTCCCGCACCCACTGCTTGAGCTGACGGTGCGAGGTGTGCAGAGAAGCACCACCGTCAATGCACAGAACCTCTGTGGCTTTCTGGAACCCCTGCTCATCAGTCTCCTCATAATCCATGTCTTCATCGTCATCGTCATCTTCATCCTTGTCGCGGTCGCGAGGAGGTCGGTCCCCTTGCCGCTGTTTGGCTTTGCCGCGGCGTCCTCCTCGGCCGGGACATTTCTTGCCGGATCCCCCAGCACCTTCCTGGGCCTTCTCCTTGTCGCGCCGCTCGTATTCAGCTTTCTGTTGCTCAACAAGCTGCTCGACTTTCTTACAGTTCTGGAGATCATGGCCCTTGGTGCGGTGAATCTTGCAATACTGCTTGTTGGTGCCGTCCTGCTTGTCGGCGACCGCCACCTCCGCGGCAACCTCCTTGCCGGAGTCACTAGCTTTGGCCTCCTTGGCGCCACCACCATTGCCGGACTGCTCAACAACTAGCACCTCTTTACTTTTTCTCCTTCTGTTGTTCCGCCGCCGGTTTTTCCTTGACGGGGCAGCATCTTCACTATCAGATCCTCCCGCCCCTACATTCTCTCCGGGGAGCCTCCTCCCTTCTTCAGCACGTGCACACTTGTCGGCCAGTGCATATAACTCGCTGACGTCCCTGATCTTGCACATCGCCATTTCCTCCCGCATCCTGCGGTTTCGCACATTCTGATGGAACGCGCTGATCACCTCGGCAGGGTGGACATCTGAGATGTTGTGCTGCACACTGCTGAATCTCTGAATGTACTTGCGCAGAGGCTCTCCTTCCTTTTGGGCGAGCAAATGAAGATCACTCTCCTGGCCATGAGGCTTGTGTCCTCCTGTGAAGGCGCCAACAAATTGATGGCACAGATCAGCCCAAGAAGATATGGAGTTGTCCGGCAAGTGCATGAGCCAGGACCTGACGTTGGGCTTGAGCACCAGCGGGAAGTAGTTGGTAAGGATCTTGTCATCTCGCCCCCCGGCAGCCTGTACCGCAATGGTATAGATGCTGAGGAATTCTGACGGATGCGTCTTGCCGTCGTACTTCTCTGGTACGTCTGGCTTGAAGTTCTTTGTGCTGGGCCACTGGACTTGCCGCAGCTCACGAGTGAACACAGGGCAACCTACCGCGTACGGCAGATCGCCTGGTTCCTCTGGCGCATGCATGTCAACAGAGGGCCCAGCGCGCTTGTCGGATTGACGCCGCGCTTCTCTCCGACGCTCGATGCGAGTTCGAGCGTCTTCTTGTTGTCGATCATGAAGAACTTGGCGCTGATCGCGACGAGCTCATGGATTCGACGATGCGGTGGAGTCGCTGTCGAGGTGGATCCGGCGAGTCGGCGATCTTGGCCTTCGGGGTGGTGATTGCATGGTAGTTGCACCTCCACCCGTTTCTTCACCACCGGCTCGCGCCTGGCAACCCTGCCGCAGCGGTGACGCGCTCGGCCGTCGTGGAGTGTCGCCGTTGGCGTAGCCGATGAGACCCTGAATGGTGGCCCTCCATTCGTCGATCTTGTCCGACGTCGGAGGGTAATCTAGGAGAAGTTGAGCTCGCGCCAAAGCTTCTGCTGGAGTGGTGGGTGGCAGTGGTGACGGCGCGAGGAGCGGGACGTGCTCGAACTTCTAACTATGTTAGAAGGAGCAGTATCCCGTCCAGGTGACCGTGCCCCGCTCGTGCCAGCATGCTGGCGTGCATGCTGGTCTTGAGCGCTCCGAGATCCACCAGCTTGGCCTTGGTCTATCATGCGCATGGCGCTGCGAGTGCCATGGTGCTGTTGATCTTGCGCCTCCTGAGAGTGGCGCGGAACATGTACAGTCGCCGAGGTTTGTGCAGCCTTGTTCTTAGACCTGGCAGCATCATGAGCTTCCTCGTCGACGTCCATTCTTCCGCCGGTGTCCATTCCACCATCCGTTTGCTCCAACGGTGGCGGAAGTGACGTGGACGGAGCGGCTGCCGCCGAAGTCTTCTTCTTCGGTGGCATGTTGATGAAGGGAATGAAGATCCGCAACCTCAAGGTCACAAAGATGCTAGTTGACGGCGGGGCCGGCTTGAATCTGATCTCCTCCACGGTGCTCCAGAAACTCCAGATCCCTGACAGCGAGCTCGAAGAGACCGGTACATTTCAAGGAATCAACCCGGGAAGGAGCAAGCCGAAGGGAAAGACCACGTTGCCGGTAACATTTGGCAGCGAGCTGAACTTCAGGACTGAGAGGGTCACGTTTGATGTTGCTGATTTTCCATTACCTTACAATGGAATCCTTGGCCGTCCAGCACTCGCCAAGTTCATGGTAGCATCTCACTATGCGTACAACGTACTGAAAATGCCAGGCCCGATAAGTGTCATCTCTGTCTCTGGCGACAAGAAGGATGCTCTTATCTGCGCCGACAAGATCTACCGGGAAGCAGCAGCCGCAGCAGAACGCAAGACACTTGCCGCTGAAGCTCCCGGGGGGAAGAAGAAGACCAAGTCCGGTAAGAGCTCTGATGCCCACTCCGGCAAGCGCACCTCTTCGGAGTGCTGCGCTACCGTCGAGGACGCACCATAGAGCTCCACCGGCAAGTGTAAAAAGGCAATGGCAGCTCCACCTGAGACCAAGAAGGTGTCCGCCAAGGAGGATGGCGCTGGTGGTACCTTCACCATCAGCGCCGCTCTTGACCCCAAATAGGAAAGCGCGCTCGTTGCTTTCCTGCGGGCGAATGTCGACGTGTTTGCATGGCAACCGTCTGATATCCCCGGTGTTCCCAGGAAAGTAATTGAGCACCACCTTGCCGTCTATCCTCATGCGCGGCCCGTCAAGCAGAGAGTCAGGAAGCAGGCAGTGGAGCGCCAAGAATTCATCGCAGAAGAAATCAAGAAGTTGGAAGCAGCAGGCCTTGTCAGAGGAGTGCTCCATCCCACGTGGTTGGCCAATCCTGTTGTTGTGCGCAAGGCTAACGGGAAATGGAGACTTTGTATTGACTTCACTGATGTTAATAAAGCTTGTCCCAAAGACCCATTTCCCTTGCCGCGCATTGACCAGATTGTTGACTCCACAGCCGGATGTGATTTGCTTTCGTTTCTTGATGCATACTCAGGATACCATCAGATCTTCATGGCAGAAGAGGATGAGGAGAAAACCGCATTTATCACCCCGTGTGGCACGTACTGCTTCGTACGGATGCCTTTCGGTTTGAAGAATGCCGGTTCAACATTCGCAAGGGCAGTCCACCACGCTTTTGAACCGCAGATGCACAGAAATGTGGAAGCCTACATGGATGACATCGTGGTCAAAAGCAAGAACAAGGCGACCCTAATACAAGATTTAGATAAGGCATTTGCAAATCTGCGCAAGATCAACCTCAAGCTTAACCCCGAGAAGTGCGTGTTTGGAGTCCCTTCCGGCAAGCTTCTCGGGTTCTTCATGTCTCAGCGGGGAATTGAAGCCAATCCCGACAAGATCAAGGCCATTGAGCAGATCGAAGCACCAAAGTGCGTCAAGGATGTACGAAGGCTTGCCGGTTGCGTGGCTGCTCTCAGCAGGTTTATCTCTAGATCTGCTGAACGCGCCCTGCAATTTTTAAATTTTTTGAAGAAGGCAGGTCCAATGAAATGGACTCCGGAGGCGGAGGCTGCGCTGCAGGACTTGAAGAGATACCTGTCCTCCACTCCAACACTTGTCGCACCTAAGCCGCAAGAAAAGTTGCTGCTGTATATAGCGGCGAGCAATCAAGTGGTTAGTGTTGCGTTAGTGGAAGAGAGGGAGGCAGACGATGATCCAGCAACCCCGGCAGATGCATCCAGCGACAAGCAGGGGGTTTCGCCGACAAGCTCTGGTCCCGACAAGGATGGATCTGCGCAGGAGCACGACAAGATGCAGAAAAGAATGGTGCAGCGCCCAGTTTACTTTGTCAGTTCCCTTCTGCAGGGGGCTAGGTCAAGGTACTCCGGCGTGCAGAAACTGCTTTTCGGCCTTCTCATGGCCTCGAGAAAGCTGCGCCATTACTTTCAAGCACATGAGATCACAGTCGTCACTCGCTTTCCGCTGAAGAGGATACTGCAAAATCCAGAAGCAACAGGCAGGATTGTCGAGTGGGCGCTGGAACTGTCAAGCTTTGGCCTCAAGTTTGAGAGCACTTCAACTATCCAAAGCAGAGCATTGGTAGAATTCATAGCGGAGTGGACGCCAACACCTGATGAAGAAATTCCAGAGACGAGCATCCCCGTCAAAGAAGCAAGTAAAGAGTGGCTGATGTACTTTGATGGTGCCTTTTCGCTGCAAGGCGCCGGTGCGGTTGTGCTGCTTGTCGCACCCACCGGAGAGCACCTCAAGTACGTAGTCCAGATGCACTTTCCTAAGGAACAAGCAACCAACAATACTGCAGAGTATGAAGGATTGCTTGCCGGTCTCAGAATTGCAGCAGACCTTGGGATCAAGAAGCTTATTGTCAGGGGTGACTCACAACTTGTCGTCCGCCAAGTAAATAAGAGCTACCAAAGTCCGTTGATGGAAGCATATGTTGATGAAGTGAGGAAGCTAGAAGAGCACTTTGATGGCCTACAAATGGAGCATATCCCAAGAGCGCAGAATGACATTGCTGATGGCTTGTCAAAGTGCGCCGCACTAAAGTTACCTGTGGAACCAGGAATCTTTGTGCTCAAGTTGACTCAACCATCCGTAACACCATCAACTGGACAAAGCAAGAAGAGGAAGTTGGTTTCTGGTGACTACTTTCCAGCAGAGCTCCCCGAAGCCGCCGCCAAGAAAGTCCCCAAAATCAACACCAAGGATGCTGAGGGGCAGTCTGCTCCGGCAAGCCTTATGGTTTGTTCCGTTGAAGCAGACGCTCCTGACAAGTTTTGCTCCAGCAAGCTTGCCGGGGAACATCAAGCTCCGGCAGGGCCGCAAGTCCTTGCCGTAGAAGCGGATGTTCCCGCAGCAGCAGATGTGCCTTTAGTCCTTTTTGTCGAGCCACAAGCTCCAGCATGGGCACAGCAGATTGTCCATTTCCTTCAGACAGGACAACTTCCCGAAGAGTAAGAAGAAGCGGAAAGAGTAGCCCGGCAGTCGAGTATGTACCAGTTTGTCGATAGCATACTGTACAGAAGAAGACTCAACGGTGTGAAATTGAAGAGTATTTGCCGGGAAGATGGACAAAAGCTGTTGGCAGAGATACATGGAGGCATATGTGGCCACCACATTGGCGCAAGAGCACTTGCCGGCAAAGCTTTCCGGCAAGGCTTCTTTTGGCCGACAGCCCTCCAGGATGCAACTGCACAAGTAACCAATTGTGAAGCGTGCCAGTTTCACTCCAAACAGATACACCAGCCAACTCAAGTTGTCCAGACGATCCCTTTATCCTGGCCATTTTCGGTCTGGGGGCTCGATATCCTCGGCCCCTTCCCCCGAGCAGTCGGGGGCTTTGAGTACTTGTACGTTGCAATCGACAAGTTCACAAAGTGGCCGGAAGTGCAGCCAGTGAGGAAGGTGACAGCACAGTCAGCGGTCAAGTTCTTCAGGTCAATTGTTTGCCGTTTAGGGATCCCTAACAGGATCATCACCGACAACGGCACACAATTTACGAGCCGCACCTTCATGCAGTACGTCCAAGACCTTGGCGCCAAGGTCTGCTTCGCTTCTGTTGCTCACCCAAGAAGCAACGGTCAAGAAGAAAGGGCAAACGCTGAAGTGCTGCGCGGGCTCAAGACCAGAACTTTCGACAGGCTGCACAAGTGCGGAAGAAACTGAATCGAGGAGCTGCCGGTGGTTCTTTGGTCGATCAGAACGACGCCAAATCGAGCCACTGGCCAGACACCTTTCGCTCTAGTCTATGGAGCAGAGGCAGTTCTCCCCACGGAACTCGTATATGGATCGCCTCGAGTGCTCGCTTATGATGAGCTTGAGCAAGAACAGCTGCGGTAAGACGACGCGCTGCTCCTTGAGGAAGATCGTCTTCAGGCTGCTGTACGAGCTGCTCGATACCAGCAAGCTTTGCGCCGCTACCATAGCCGCAAGGTTAATGCCAGAAGCTTCGAGGAAGGCGACCTTGTTCTTCGGCGCGTTCAGTCCGCCAAGAATTCCAACAAGTTGACCCCGAAGTGGGAAGGCCCCTATAGGGTGAAACGAGTCACAAGGCCCGGCACTGTCCGCCTTGAGACCGAAGATGGCATTCTGGTGAGCAACTCCTTGAACATAGAACATCTTCGTAAGTTTTTCCCGTACGGCGCGGTTGTCGGAACCCGTTTCGACAACCACCTTTTGTACAAGTCTTGCCGCTGTTGCATGTAATCCTTTGTACAAAGCCGGGCGCAGATCCCGTGCATAAGCAAAACCCCATGTGCACCGCAGAACTTGTCTATTTCATGCATTAGTTTCTTTCTCGCATGCGATTATCTGACACTTTGTGCAGCACCGACATCCGGTAAGCAGTAACGAGCCGAAGAAGCTCCATATTATTATTTGCTCTTCTTTCTTCTTTCTTTCAACCAAGGAAAAGAAGGTTCCCTCACACACAAGTTTGCCGGGGGGGAAGGAGAAGATTGTGGTATGGACCAAGTGTCGTTCAAGCAAAGTTTTGCCTTGCCGGGAAGCAAACGGCAGAAAAGCTAAGTTGCCAAAGTTTGAGCAATCAGTTTTTAAATTTTTGAGTTATCTTCCTCGAACGACCCTGCTTTGTATGGAAAACCTGTGCGCGGAGGAACAAACTCGTGGCTAGTTGCGCCCTTACTTTGTTTCGAGTCCGCTCAACAGCTTAGGTGTGCTGCATCTAGTCGCGACAATGTTTCTTGTCGGAAGCAGCACCGCCAGCAGGCTGCTGAAGTTCCACACTCAGCGCTCGCGGCTCGGGTGCTTGCGCCGACAAGTTCCCTAGAAGCGTAGGGTAAAAGCATACAAAGGAAGGAATCTAGTAGAGGAAATAACATAGCAATTGATAACAGAAATCAAGTTATATTACAAGATAACTTGTCGCAGCTCTAACAGAATGTTTTCATAACATGACTAGCAGCGACAAGGGAAAAGAAGGAATGAACGGCCTAGTCTACGCGTCCGCCCTCGACCCTCTTGATCTCGCTCACCTTGTCCACAATGGGTGCGACAAGGGCCTTGAGTGCATCCAGATCGGCGTCAGGCGGCAAGGACCTGAGGACGTTGGTGAAGCTGAGGCCTGGATTGCGGAAGGCCACCTTCATCAGCACCTTCTGGAGAACCCCGGCGCAGATTTTGCGCGACTCGTCAGCCAGCTACTTCAGGATCCTCTCCCGGAGCCGCTGGAGCGCCTTCACCACGCCCTTGAAGAACAGGCTGAGCTTGGCGCTGGGTTGGAGACTCTCGTCCGAAGGATACCCAAAGTCCTCCATCCCCAGCTGCGCCAGCTCCTCGTTGATGACTGCAGCAATATTCACCAGACCCTCGGTCCAGTGCTCCACAGTGTCTTTGAACGAGTTCTGGGTAACTGCGATGCTCTCCAGCAACGCCGCGTCAGCCTTGACCTTCTCCGACAAGGTCTTCTCCCGCTCCTTGGCGGCCTCCAGCGTCTGCGTCAGCGTGGCCAGCTTCAGCTCCAGGTCTGCTTTGGAATCCTTGGCGGCGCTGAGCTCCTTCCCCCTCTCAGCAAGAAGACCTTGCATCTCATCGTGGGCGGCAGCATCCTTCTCGCGCTCACGCTTGAGCGCGGCAAGCTCCTCTCCGCTCTTCCCAATATCGGCCTCCAGTTGCGCCGCCTTCTCCTCCAGTTCTTTCTTGGCGGCCTCTGCAGTTGCCGCAGCATCCTTTGCCTCCTTGAGCGCCCCGCCAAGTGCCTGCTCGCGCTCGGCGAGCTCTTCCTCGTAGCTGTCGAGGTTGCCCTTCCGCTGCACTAGTTCACCTTCCCGCGCGGACTGCTTCTCGGCGGCCAGCCTTTGCTCCTCCTCAGCTTCGGCCTTCTCGAGAAGGAAGGCCGTGCGCTCCTCGTTGAGTCGCTCTCGCTCCTGCGCCAGAGACCGGAGAGCTTCTTGATTTTGGCCTCGGAGCTCCTCCGCGCGCTTCTCCATGTCCACTCCCGCCTTCGCGACAAGCGCTTCCCGGGAAGCCAGCTTGGCTTGCCGGGCGCGGTAGAGTGACAGCAGCTTCCGCAGCAGCTGCTCCTCCTCGGGCTCGCCACTGCTGCTGCTGGGCGTGTTGACCAACGACAACCCAGCAGAGGCGAGCACCTCCCCGTCAAAAGTTTCCCCCTCGGCTGGCGCCCTGGAGCTCGATGCCCAGGGTAGCTTGATGAAGATGTCGTCGCCGGCCTTCAAGTAGGCGCCGGACTGGGGCTCCTCGGAGCCCGGCTCCGCAGAAGCAGCAGATGGATCGGCGGTCGGCGCAGCGCCTGGCGCTCCTGCAACCTCAGGGTCGTCAGTGCGATCGCCCGACCCCTCGCCGGCTTCTACAGCGGCAGCCCTGGCGGCCTCCTCGCCGGCGGTCTCATCAGCACCGGCCCTTTCCTCGCCGGCGCCCTCTGTCTCCATTGGCTCAGTAGCAGAGGGGTCTGAAAAACGAAGAAGGGAGAAAAATCGATCAAAATTCCAAGAAAAGAAAATCAGAAGAAGAAGAACCCAAGGGAGAGTTTTCGGACAAATGAATTACCTGCGCCAAGATCTACAGTTGCGGTCTCGGTCACCGCAGGATCGATAGTGCTGTCCCTTGCCGGAGAGTTCTCCCTTGCCGGAGAGCGCTCCCTTACCGGGAACCCCTCCCTTGGCGGCGTAGTCGAAGCAGAGGGCACTTCGGGACCAGATTCCGGGTGCTCCTGATGTGGCTGCTCTGCTCCTACACAAATCAACAAACAAGATATCAACAAACGAAAGAGCGCTCAAGCGTGCCCGGTAGCAGAAGGCTAAACTATGAGCTTACGCTGGGGGCTGCGCTGGGGGCTGCTTTGCGGAGTGATTGCCGGGTCCGTCAAGGTGATCTCGGACCCACCCCCTATTGACAAGGTGGGGTCATCTTCGATGACGATCACCGCGGCTTTGGCCCTCTTCGCCGCTCTCTGGGCTAGCGTCCTGAAAAGAAAAGAGTCCAGGTTGGAGCAAGTCAGATACAAGATATAAACAGCAAGATTGGAGAACTACAAGAACACCAAAGAAACTTACTCTTCTTCCTCCTCGTCGGAGCTGAGCGCGGAAAGATCGAAGTCCGGCCCTCCTACGGTGCGGCGAGGCAGAGGAGTAGGGTCCCTTGCCCGCTTGGCGGGAGCGATGGCGGTGGCCCGGGAAGATCCCGCTCCAGTTGCCGCTGCTGCTTGAGGCGCTCCCGCGGCAACATGACTTGCCGCGGTAGAGCGTGTCACACGGCTTGGCGGCTATTGAGCCGGCTGCCGCCCCGCTACGTCCGCAGCCCTGCGAAGACGCCTTCTTGGCGGGGCCGAGGGCTCCGCCTGCGGCAAGCCTTCTGAGGGCTCGGGCTCTTCCTCGCCGGCCTCGCTCGGCTCGGCTTCGGAACCGGCAGGCTCCTCCTCGCCAACAAACTCCGCGCTCTCGGCAAGGTTTGCCGCCTCTGCAGCCTCCGCCTCCTCCATGGTGAACCCGAATGCGCCCGCGGCAGCTGCGGCCGCAGCCTCTTCCGCCCTAGTGGCGATGCGCTGCAGCTCCTCGTCGGTGGTGTCACGGGTGAGGCTCTTCTGCTCGTCAGCGTGGACCGGCACCTCTTCCAAGTTGTCGAAGAACGCTTGCACGACGTCATCCGCAGGCTCTTGCCAAGTTGGAACGATTCCGTGTGAATCGCACAACGGCATCATGGCGCGGATCCGGTCAAGTGAAGAGTTGTTGCATAATGGGACAACGCCCCTCGGCAGCGTGAATGGGTGCAGGGGGTCGGGTTTGAACAACTCCAGAAGCATTGCATCCAGCTCCAAGACGGTGAAGTTGTAGTTGAGGCCCGGCCGCAGTCTCATGATGTCCGCCGAGTTCTTGAATTCCCAGGCGGGCCTCCCCCTCTCCTGCAGGGGGGCAATGCAGTGGCGGAGGAAATCTGCCCCGACAGCACCTACAGTGAGCCCGGCAAGCCTGAGGCGAAGAATCCTAGTGATGGCGATCTTCAGCCTCTCATCTTCCGGGGCGATGTTGCTCCAGTCATTGCTGCGCACTATTGGAGCTTGGCGCACGGCGGTGAAGGGCTGCGGATTCTCCTCGACGATCCAGCACCACTCCGCTCTCCACTCCTCCCACTTGCTGCGGAGCTCACCATCCAAGTACGCCTCCTTCTTGCCGACTCTCGAGACCCAGGCAATCCCTCCGGCAAGCGGCTCTCCTCTCTCTACCCGAGGAATGAAGTAGTGGCGGAAAAGGGCAACACTGGGGTGGACTCCGACAAAGTTTTCGCACAAATGTGCGAAAACTGCCATGGTCAGGACGACATTGGGGGTGAAGTCAAGGAGGTGGAAGTCGTATGTGTTCATGATATCGCAGAAGAACTCCGAGAAGGGCAGGAAGAGCCCGCAATAGAAGAATAGCGCAAAGAATGGGTACCCGTTTGGAGCCGGCTTCGAAGCAGTAGCCGGGAATACCCTCGTGCGCGGATGCGCACGCGTCTCCGTCGCCCAAAAAAGGTAGAAGTATTCCCTCAGCTCCTGCACGCCGAGCTGAGGGGAGAAGATCGCCCGCTCCTTCCGCAGCGCCGCGAGCCGCTGCGCCTCGGCCGACTTCATGCCCTTTCCCTTGTCGGCTTTCGGGGCCATGGCAGAGGTGGTGAGGGAGGTCGAC
>NC_041386.1:629342586-629354425 GCF_002162155.2 Triticum dicoccoides
TCTCTCGGCTTCGAGAAGAAGGGGGGAGCGGCGGAGTTTCTTGAAGATGGAGTAGTAGCAACCAACGAGGGGGGACGAACTGCCCCTGTTTCCTCTGCTTATAAAGAGGGACGGGGCGGACGTTTCGCCCTTCCTAATAAACAACCACCCACGATCTCCCCCACGATGCCGCATTCAACGCGTGCCGTTATGGGAGAGCGCGGTGGATACGGAGCGGGATTTGGTGTGGCCCAGTTCGCGTGTGCCCGTGCCCTGTCTTGGGCCTGGCCCAACAGCGCTCGGCACCGTGTCTGGCCCAGGCCCCGGGGCTCCTGTCAGTGTACTAGAATAGGGGTACCCTAGTACCCCGAACTTGTGCACGGGCAGTTGCAGCGCCCCGTGGCAAGGCTTGCCGGGCGAACGCCAAGACCCTCCAAGGTTCCCTTGGAGCCATTCAAGAACAAAATATTTTAAGCTTAGGATACAGGGCCCCGGCAAGAGGAGCTTGCCGGGAAGGCCAACCGAGGCACTCCAAGGAACTTGTCGCGACGCGCCACGCGCTCCGGCAAGGCAACAAGGCCCCGGCAAGAGGAGCTTGCCGGGAAGACTAACCAAGTTACCTCGAAGCCCGGTGAGCGACAAGCCTCCGGGCCCGACAAGATAGCAGCAATGGTAATGCGCTTGCCGCGGCAGGCGGCCACTTTGTGCCCACGCTCCAGCTCATCCGCCAACGTGTCGTTCTGGGGGCCTCTCCAGACGCGCGTGGCGGGAGGCTGGGCAGCCAGCGGTACACTGTGGCATGCGAAGCTGACAAGATCACCATCGTGGCGAACGGTGGCGCCCCTAACGGTCCCTTTCTGCACTGTTTGGGCGACTCAGACGGGCATTTAATGCCCTTGTCCCCTGCCGTCAGAGTTAGGTAGGGTGCACTGTACAAATAACTGTACCAACCACCTCGCTTTTTACATTTGTGCCCTTCTCTACGTTGCCACCTGTCGGTGACCCCTTTAGCGTATAAAAGGAGGCCCATGCGCAACGTAGAGGGGGTTCGGAGGTTCGGTCACTTCGACTCATTTGTAAACCAGAAAGACACCACGCTCTCTCGGGAGCAAGAACACAAGATAATATAGCCAGACAAGCAGCAGTAGGAATATTATCTCTCCTGAGAGCTGCGAAGCTGGGTAAACCGCTCATGTGCTTCGCCTCGATCTGCTCTTCGTGCGACCTCCGCCCCCCGCCGAACCGAAAGGGGCCCGGTCCGCCGACCCCATAGGTGTTCGTGGGTCAGTTTCCCCCCGACACGCTCTTCTCATGTTCGCGCTCCTCAAAGTGGTTAAGACACTTTGGAGCCCAGTGATTAGGATCACCGCAGACATGGCAAAGTCCCTTCCCCTTCTTATGAGAATTCTTCTTGAAGTTGGTAGAATGTGATGGCTTGTTCTTTGTATCAAACTTGCCTTTGCCCTGAGTTTTGTTCTTATTGTTTTTGTACTTGTTGGGCTGGGAGTTCTTCTTCTGTACCATGTGGGCACTAGAACCTCCCTCAGCAACTCGAGCACGTGTGTCCTTTGCTCTCGCCTTCTCTTCAACATCAAGAGTACCAATGATATCCGCAACGGAAAACTCCTGTCTCTTGTGTTTCAGGGAAGTAGCAAAATTGTTCCACGAAGGTGGAAGCTTGGCAATGATGCCTCCGGCAACAAATTTGTCCGGTAACACACACTTGAAGTACTCAAGTTCTTTTGCGAGTGACTGTATCTCATGAGTACAACAGGGCGCTCATCAATCACCTTGTAGTCATAGAATTGCTCCATGACGTACAACTCGCTGCCGGCGTCCGAGGCACCAAACTTGGCCTCGAGTGCAACCCACATGTCCTTGCCGTTGTCAAACGACATATACGAATCCACAATGGAGTCATCAAGAACACTCAGAAGAGCACCTTTAAAGACGGTATCGATCTTCTCAAAAGCTTCCAGCTGTGCTGGATTAAGATCGCCCTCAGGCTTGCCCTTGGTGGCATCATAGCAGCCCATGGTCTGAAACCAGTAGACTGCTCTCGTGCGCCACCTCTTATATTGCGCCCCCTTAAAGGCAGGCGGTTTCAGATGCGTAGCAAAACCACTCAGAGTAAATTGCCTATATTCAGGTTTTTGGATTGAAGGAAATATGAGCAAATTACTACGAGATTTAATTCGAATAAACAGAATATAAATCATGACCACAACAGTAGAGATTAAACTAATCATGCAAACTAGCATAGCAGATGAACATATCACATCTAGGGCACATACTAGAAACATGAATTCTACCACGATCTCGAACAGGAAGGATAGAATCACATACGGTGCAGCGGGTGTAGCACCGCCAACGTTGATGTTGTCGCCCATGTCATCGAGGATGAGGTTGCCGAGGTCGGGCAAGAAGTCGTCGTTCGTGAAGTCGTCGCTGTCAGCAGTCGCGTGAGTGCGCTCCCCAAAAAGCTGATCGCCCCTCTCCCGTAAAGGATCACGAGAGGCGGGGTTCTGGAGGCCTGCTATCCCTTCTCGCGGTGCATGCCGAAAGGAGGGATGGAGAAGACTAGCTTGGCGGCGCAATGATCTGGAACGGTGATGAGAAACCATACGAAGCGGCGGCTAGGGTAGACGTCTGCCCTGACTATATATTGCGGGTCGGGTAGGTCGTGGGAGTAAACCCCACGTCCGAGTCATCACGATCCAAAAGAATCAGAAACGGTTCAGTAATTAACGCGTCCGTTAATTATTAATTAATGACTCATTGATTTTCCCATGCAGCAAAAGTATAGACAACGTGCATAGCTCTGTCCTCGGCTCGGCTCAATCCCACAACCCGCAACCCGCAACCCGCGGCGCGTCATGACGAGGCGTGGCGTGGCGTGGCGAGGCGAGCGAGGAGGAGGAGCGCGCGTGTAGGTCTCCTCTTCTCATGCTCATACAAGTGGTAGAAGAGCTCACCTTATAAAGAGGTGCAACTCTCTCTCAACTTCCAATGTGGGACTAAACTTTAGCCTCACTCACTCCACTCACATGTGTGCACGAATGGGCCAAGAGAATTTCAGAATTTTAGTTGGGCTTTGGGCCAAAGGCCTACTAGCAAAATTCCAACAATCCCCCACAAAGTCTCATTGGCACATCTCATCATTTAGTTCCAAACCATTGTTTTATATATCGGTGCTTAGTGGAGACTGTGAAGTTGAACTTACACTTAGAAATTTATGCTACACTAGATCACAACTTGAATAGTGGACTATGCCTTGAACTACAAGTTTTCTGTGAAACTTGTTTCACACAAATTCTTGACCGATACTGGGCTGCCGCAAGGCTTCCCCGCGGGTGGAGCGTATACGTCATACTCCAGGGCCTTTCATGAATTTATTAGAGAACACCCAATTCTCACAGATTGCGATGTTGACAGTCAAATTCATATAGGTGTGTTCCTCAGAAGATGTTCTGCAGGACAACATCTCTGCTTACCCGAATAAGCCACTTGGAACACATTAAGATAATTATCAACCTGCCATGCAGATCAGGAGAGTATTACATCTTTACGGAGTGGGATAATTAATATAGGGATACTCTCCTCCCAGCTGACCAACAGCTCGACTCCCACTTCTACTTCACGGGATCTCCGATCACATAGAGTGGGTTGCCACTATGGACAACTCGTGCGGTGGGTCTCAAACCCATCTCCATCGATGCATTATCTATCACATTACGTGATAGACCCTTTGTGAAGGGATCTGCCAAGTTTTTCGACGTTTGGATATAATCCAACGTAATAACTCCGGAGTTCCTCAATTTTCTGACAGATTTTAGTCTCCTCTTCACATGCCTTGAGGACTTCATATTGTCCTTAGAACTGTTTATCTTGACGATCACACACAGTTCATCAGGATAGGGGGTATTGGTTTTTCAACCATAGGTAAGTCCATCAAGAGTTCACGAAGCCACTCTGCTTCAACAGTGGCCGTGTCTAATGCTGTGAGTTCTGCTTCCATAGTTGACCTCGTTAAGATGGTCTGCTTGCAAGACTTCCAGGAAACAGCGCCACCACCAAGTGTAAAAACATAACCACTTGTGGCCTTAATCTCATCAGCATCAGATATCCAGTTTGAGTCACTATAACCCTCCAGTACCCTTGGATACCCGGTGTAGTGAATCCCATAGCTCGCGGTGCCTTTCAAATAGCGCATAACTCTCTCAAGCGCATGCCAATGATCATCTCCCGGTTTTGACACAAACCGACTCAGCTTGCTCACAGCAAAAGAGATGTCAGGCCTCGTGGCACTCGCCAAATACATAAGCGAGCCAATAATCTGAGAATACCTCAGTTGATCTCTAGCAATCCGTCGATTCTTTCGAAGCAACACACTAGCATCATATGGAGTTGGAGAAGGCGTGCAGTCGCTATACCCAAAATGTCTCAAGACCTTTTCCACATAATGAGACTGAAGCAGTGTGATCCCACCATTCTCATCTCTCAACAGCTTGATGTTTAAGATAACATCAGCTACTCCTAGATCCTTCATCTCAAAACAGCGAGATAAGAAATCCTTAACCTCCTTGATTAAATCAAGTTTGGTTCCAAAGATCAATATGTCATCGACATACAGACAAAGAATAACTCCTTCGCCCCCACCATAGCGATAGTACACGCACTTGTCACCATCGTTTACTACAAAGCCGGCAACAGTTAATGTTCTTTCAAACTTCTCATGCCACTCCTTAGGAGCTTGTTTAAGGCCATATAAAGACTTTAATAACTTGCACACCTTTCCTTCCTGACCAGGTACTACAAAACCATCTGGCTGATCCATGTAAATTTCCTCCTTCAACTCTCCATTAAGGAAAGCCGTCTTAACGTCCATTTGATGAACGAGAAGACCATGTGAGGCAGCCAGTGATAGTAGCACAGTCTAGCCACGGGTGAGTAAGTATCAAAGAAGTCTTCACCTTCTTTCTGGGTATAACCCTTGGCCATAAGCCGTGCCTTGTACTTTTCAATCATACCGTCAGGTCTAAGC
The DNA here is from genome assembly GCF_002162155.2 of Triticum dicoccoides. Classification (NCBI taxonomy): domain Eukaryota; kingdom Viridiplantae; phylum Streptophyta; class Magnoliopsida; order Poales; family Poaceae; genus Triticum; species Triticum dicoccoides. The sequence goes on from NC_041386.1 coordinate 629,347,610, forward strand.
TTCTTCTTGAACACCCACTTACATCCTACAGGTTTGCACCCATATGGACGGTCAGTGATCTCCCAGGTACCATTAGCTAAGATGGAATCCATCTCGCTACGTACAACTTTCTTCCAGTAGTCAGCATCAGGAGATGCATAGGCTTCTGAAATAGTCCTGGGTGTGTCATCCACGAGGTACACAATGAAATCATCACCAAAAGACTTTGCAGTCCTCTGTCACTTACTCCTCACAGGAGTTCCATTGTTACCCTCAACAGGATTCTCAATGTGTTCCATCGCAATGGTGGGTTCAGGAATTACAGTGAATTCCTCACTAGATGGAGTAGGTATCTCCTGATTTGATGAACTCGACATATCCTTCATAGGAAATATGTCCTCAAAGAAAGTTGCATCATTTGATTCCATAATCGTACCAACATGCATGTCGTATACCTCAGATTTTATTATCAAAAATCTATAGCCGATGCTATGAAAAGCATAGCCCAGAAGGACACAATCCACGGTTTTTGGTCCAAGCTTGCGCTTCTTGGGAATTGGTATATTGACTTCCGCCAAACAACCCCAAGTACGTAGGTAAGAGAGTTTCAACCTTTTCCTTTCCCATTGCTCAAATGGAGTCATGGTCTTATGCTTTGTGGGAACTCGGTTTAGGACATGACACGCAGTCATTAGCGCCTCCCCCCACCATTCCTTGGATAGATCCGAAGTGTCTAACATGGTGTTAACCATATCAGTTAGAGTTCGGTTCTTTCTTTCGGCTACCCCATTTGACTGGGGTGAGTAGGGAGGCGTCCTCTCATGGATTATACCATGTTCCGCACAAAACAGATCAAATTCATTGGAAAAATACTCTCCACCACGATCGGACCTAAGCCGTTTAATTTTCTGATCAAGTTGGTTCTCTGCCTCAGCTTTATAGTTTTTAAAGAAAGTCAAAGCCTCATCTTTTGATTTCAGAAGATACACATAACAATATCTAGTGGATTCATCAATCAACGTCATGAAGTATCTCTTTCCACCTTTTGTCATCACGCCATTCATCTCACAAAGATCAGAATGTATAAGCTCTAGTGGCGCCAAGTCTCTTGCCTCTGCAGTCTTATGGGACTTGCGAGGTTGCTTAGCTTGCACACATACTTGGCACTTGGAGCCTTTGACAGTAGAGATTTTCGGAATTAAATTTATATTGGCTAACCATGTCATGCAACCAAAGTTAATATGACAGAGTCGTGAATGCCAAATATTAGACTCATTATTGTGGCAAACATTATTAATAACTTTAGTGCAAATATCTGACAAAGATAGGCGGAACAAGCCTCCGCACTCATAGCCTTTTCCAACAAATTGTCCACACTTAGAAATTACAACTTTATTGGATTCGAAAACCAACTTAAAACCATCTCGACATAAACGGGAACCGCTAACGAGATTTTTATTAATGGACGGCACATGATGAACGTTCTTCAGACGCACAGTCTTCCCCGAAGTAAACTTTAGATCGACCATACCAACACCTCGAACGATGGCATGTGACCCGTTCCCCATCAGCACGGGTGAAGTCCCTGTTGACTGGTAAGAAGAAAACATGGAGGCGTCAGCACAAACATGTACATTGGCACCGGTGTCAATTAACCAATCAGGGGATTGAAATACTGAAAGGATGGTAGGAAAAATACCGTACCCTGATTCCTTCATATCAGTATCACCGATGACAACATTAGAGGACTTGCCACTCTTCTCATGTTCGCGCTCCTCAAAGTGGTTAGGACACTTTGGAGCCCAGTGATTAGGATCACCGCAGACATGGCAAAGTCCCTTCCCCTTCCTATGAGAATTCTTCTTGAAGTTGGTAGAATGTGATGGCTTGTTCTTTGTATCAAACTTGCCTTTGCCCTGAGTTTTGTTCTTATTGTTTTTGTACTTGTTGGGATGGGAGTTCTTCTTCTGTACCATGTGGGCACTAGAACCTCCCTCAGCAACTCGAGCACGTGTGTCCTTTGCTCTCGCCTTCTCTTCAACATCAAGAGTACCAATGAGATCCGCAACGGAAAACTCCTGTCTCTTGTGTTTCAGGGAAGTAGCAAAATTGTTCCACGAAGGTGGAAGCTTGGCAATCATGCCTCCGGCAACAAATTTGTCCGGTAACACACACTTGAAGTACTCAAGTTCTTTTGCGAGCGACTGTATCTCATGAGCCTGCTGTACAACAGGGCGCTCATCAGTCATCTTGTAGTCATAGAATTGCTCCATGACGTACAACTCGCTGACGGCGTCCGAGGCACCAAACTTGGCCTCGAGCGCAGCCCACATGTCCTTGCAGTTGTCAAACGACATATACAAATCCACAATGGAGTCATCAAGAACACTCAGAAGAGCGCCTTTAAAGAGGGTATCGATCTTCTCAAAAGCTTCCAGCTGTGCTGGATTTAGATCGCCCTCAGGCTTGCCCTTGGTGGCATCATAGCAGCCCATGGTCTGAAACCAGTAGACTGCTCTCGTGCGCCACCTCTTATATTGCGCCCCCTTAAAGGCAGGCGGTTTCAGATGCGCAGCAAAACCACTCGGAGGAAATTGCCTATATTCAGGTTTTTGGATTGAAGGAAATATGAGCAAATTACTACGAGATTTAATCCGAATAAACAGAATATAAATCATGACCACAGCAGTAGAGATTAAACTAATCATGCGAACTAGCATAGCAAATGAATATATCACATCTAGGGCACATACTAGAAACATGAATTCTACCACGATCTCCAACAGGAAGGATAGAATCACATACGATGCAGCGGGTGCAGCACCGCCAGCGTTGATGTTGTCGCCCATGTCGTCGAGGATGAGGTTGCCGAGGTCGGGGAAGAAGTCGTTGCTGCCAGCAGTCGTGCGAGTGCACTCCCCAAAAACCTAATCGCCCCTCTCCCGTATAGGATCACGAGAGGCGGGGTTCCGGAGGCCTGCTGTCCCTTCTCGCGGTGCACGCAGGAAGGAGGGATGGAGAAGACTAGCTTGGCGGCGCAATGATCTGGAACGGTGATGAGAAACCATATGAAGCGGCGGCTAGGGTAGACGTCTGCCCTGACTATATATTGCGGGTCGGGTAGGTCGTGGGAGTAAACCCCACGTCCGAGTCGTCACAATCCAAAAGAATCGGAAACGGTTCAGTAATTAACGCGTCCATTAATTATTAATTAATGACTCATTGATTTTCCCATGCATCAAAAATATAGACAACGTGCATAGCTCTGTCCTCGGCTCGGCTCAATCCCACAACCGCGGCGCATCGTGACGACGCGTGGCGTGGCGTGGCGAGGCGAGCGAGGAGGAGGAGCGCGCGTGTAGGTCTCCTCTTCTCATGCTCATACAAGTGGTAGAAGAGCTCACCTTATAAAGAGGTGCAACTCTCTCTCAACTTCCAATGTGGGACTAAACTTTAGCCTCACTCACTCCACTCACATGTGTGCACGAATGGGCCAAGAGAATTTCAGAATTTTAGTTGGGCTTTGGGCCAAAGGCCTACTAGCAAAATTCCAACAATCCCCCACAAAGTCTCATTGGCACATCTCATCATTTAGTTCCAAACCAATGTTTTATATATCGGTGCTTAGTGGAGACTGTGAAGTTGAACTTTCACTTAGAAATTTATGCTACACTAGATCACAACTTGAATAGTGGACTATGCCTTGAACTACAAGTTTTCTGTGAAACTAGTTTCACACAAATTCTTGACCGATACTAGGCTGCCGCAAGGCTTCCCCACGAGTGGAGCGTATACGTCATACTCCAGGGCCTTTCATGAATTTATTAGAGAACACCCAATTCTCACAGACTGCGACGTTGAAAGTCAAATTCATATAGGTGTGTTCCTCAGAAGATGTTCTGCAGGACAACATCTCTGCTTACCCGAATAAGCCACTTGGAACACATTAAGATAATTATCAACCTGCCATGCAGATCAGGAGAGTATTACATCTTTACGGAGTGGGATAATTAATATAGGGATACTCTCCCAACTGACCAACAACTTGTCTCCCACTTCTACTTCACGGGATCTCCGATCACATAGAGTGGGTTACCACTATGGACAACTCATGCGGTGGGTCTCAAACCCATCTCCATCGATGCATTATCTATCACATTACGTGATAGACCCTTTGTGAAGGGATCTGCCAAGTTTTTCGACGTTGGGATATAATCCAACGTAATAACTCTGGAGTTCCTCAATTTTCTGACAGATTTTAGCCTCCTCTTCACATGCCTTGAGGACTTCATATTGTCCTTAGAACTGTTTATCTTGACGATCACAGTTTGATTATCACAGTTCATCAGGATAGGGGGTATTGGTTTTTCAACCATAGGTAAGTCCATCAAGAGTTCATGAAGCCACTCTACTTCAACAGTGGCAGTGTCTAATGCTGTGAGTTCTGCTTCCATAGTTGACCTCGTTAAGATGGTCTGCTTGCAAGAATTCCAGGAAACAGCGCCACCACCAAGTGTAAAAACATAACCACTTGTGGCCTTAAACTCATCAGCATCAGATATCCAGTTTGAGTCACTATAACCCTCCAGTACCCTTGGATACCCGGTGTAGTGAATCCCATAGCCCGCGGTGCCTTCCAAATAGCGCATAACTCTCTCAAGCGCATGCCAATGATCATCTCCCGGTTTTGACACAAACCGACTCAGCTTGCTCACAGCAAAAGAGATGTCAGGCCTCGTGGCACTCACCAAATACATAAGCGAGCCAATAATCTGAGAATACCTCAGTTGATCTCTAGCAATTCGTCGATTCTTTCGAAGCAACACACTAGCATCATATGGAGTTGGAGAAGGCGTGCAGTCGCTATACCCAAAACGACTCAAGACCTTTTCCACATAATGAGACTGAAGCAGTGTGATCCCACCATTCTCATCTCTCAACAGCTTGATGTTTAAGATAACATCAGCTACTCCTAGATCCTTCATCTCAAAACAGCGAGATAAGAAATCCTTAACCTCCTTGATTAAATCAAGTTTGGTTCCAAAGATCAATATGTCATCGACATACAGACAAAGAATAACTCCTTCGCCCCCACCATAGCGATAGTACACGCACTTGTCACCATCGTTTACTACAAAGCCGGCAGCAGTTAATGTTCTTTCGAACTTCTCATGCCACTCCTTAGGAGCTTGTTTAAGGCCATATAAAGACTTTAATAACTTGCACACCTTTCCTTCCTGACCAGGTACTACAAAACCATCTGGCTGATCCATGTAAATTTCCTCCTTCAACTCTCCATTAAGGAAAGCCGTCTTAACGTCCATTTGATGAACGAGAAGACCATGTGAGGCGGCCGGTGATAGTAGCACCCGAATTGTGGTCAGTCTAGCCACCGGTGAGTAAGTATCAAAGAAGTCTTCACCTTCTTTCTGGGTATAACCCTTGGCCACAAGCCGTGCCTTGTACTTTTCAATCGTACCATCAGGTCTAAGCTTCTTCTTGAACACCCACTTATATCCTACAGGTTTGCACCCATATGGATGGTCAGTGATCTTCCAGGTACCGTTAGCTAAGATGGAATCCATCTCGCTACGTACAGCTTCCTTCCAGTAGTCAGCATCAGGAGATGCATAGGCTTCTGAAATAGTCCTGGGTGTGTCATCCACGAGGTACACAATGAAATCATCACCAAAAGACTTTGCAGTCCTTTGTCTCTTACTCCTCACAGGAGTTCCATTGTTACCCTCAACAGGATTCTCAACGTGTTCCATCGCAATGGTGGGTTCAGGAATTACAGTGAATTCCTCACTAGATTGAGTAGGTATCTCCTGATTTGATGAACTCGACATATCCTTCATAGGAAATATGTCCTCAAAGAAAGTTGCATCATTTGATTCCATAATCATACCAACATGCATGTCGGATACCTCAGATTTTATTATCAAAAATGTATAGCCGATGCTATGAAAAGCATAGCCCAGAAGAACACAATCCACGGTTTTTGGTCCAAGCTTGCGCTTCTTGGGAATTGGTATATTGACTTTCGCCAAACAACCCCAAGTAAAGTAGGTAAGAGAGTTTCAACCTTTTTCTTTTGTAACATCCCAAATTTACAATTTGGAATGTTATACACTAGATCATCATGCATATCATATTTTCATGCATTTTGGTTGATCCTAGAAATTTCACCCAACCCAAGGACCTTCGGAGAGAGTTGGAGATTTCGTTATTTTCATATTTGAGTTCTCTCAAATTTTGGAAAAAAGAGGATCATTTGATTTATTTATTTCATCTTCAATTATTTTCCCAATATCAAATATGAGAGAGGGAAATAATATGACTTTTCCCAAAATTTAGGAAAAATGAAGATCTAATGAATAAATCAAATTTTGGTTTTCGGTGTTTGTTTGCTTTTTATTTGGATAGGGAAAAATGCGCGTTTTCAAAAAATTGCATTCTAGGTCCGGAGTAAAGTTCATTTTGTTCGACTCATTTTTAGGAGTCGGGGAAAATTTACTTTAGTAATTTTGGAGTTTGTTTAGTTTAGTTTTCTTTTGTTTTTCTGCACGCGAATCCAGTTAAAAAAAAGGGACCAAGGCCAGCCGGGCCAAAGGCCCAGCCAGCCGGCCGCCTCCCCAGCCAGCGCGCGCGCCAGGCGCAGCGCCAGGCCACCGCCTCCCTCACCCTAGGCCGAGTCCCAGAGGGACTCTAGGCCGGTTAGCCCCCCCTTTCCTTATTTTGTTTTCCCTCTTTTGCTTGCCCCCTACCCCAAGTAATCCCCCACCTATATAAATACACCCCAAACCCCCCCTTGCCTCACATCAATCCCAAGCCCCT
>NC_041386.1:629354961-629427008 GCF_002162155.2 Triticum dicoccoides
GCCCCTCACCCACCGCCGCCGCCCTATAGCCGCCATCGCCGCCGTTCGCCGGAGCCTCGCCGAGGTTGTCCCGCGCCGCGTCTCTTTTTCTCCCCTCGGTTCAGTTTTTCTTCTAAACCGTTCCGGTTTTCTTTCGTTTTTGTTTCGGTCTTTTCCGAAACCCTAGATCGGTTTTCGTTCTTCTTTCAGACCGTTCGTCTCAACGAACGTGATCACCGATTGTTCCCGGTTAACGAACGTCCGTTTGTTTAACCGTTCTTCGTTTTCTTTTCGTCAGATTTATTCCGCGACCGCGATCTCAGATCCAATCTTCGTTCTAGTCTTTCTTCTCGCTCGTTTATCAGAATCAGGTGATTCAAGCGCCTGGAGTTTCATTTCGAAACCGCCGTTCCATCTAATCAACTTAAACAAGTTTTTGCTACAGTAAAATTTGACCTAGTTTCAACTTGCTAGAACCGAGTTGTTTTCTTCCGCCGTTTGTTTTCTGTTGCTTTGTTCGGTTTGTTCTTTCTTTGCAACCGGAGTTCTTAAGTTGAACTTTCTGGTTCGTTCTCTTGTTCGAGTTTTACCTGTGCATTAGATGAGTACTTATTGTGTGCTTGTTGTTTGTCTGCGATAGATCACCCGGATTGCGCCGCTTGTTACTTCGTTTCCCTAGGTCTCGCGGATCATCAGCAAGGCAAGTAACACTTTGATCATACCTTTTCTACAACCCATGTTTTATTGCATTAGATCAATCCTCTCACATTGCATGATTAGGATCTAATTAAATTGAGGGATGGGAAGTATATGAGGTAGTACCTATTACCTGTATTATTATGAAACCTTTGGGAGTTACTTCTACGCTTGCTATTTATGCCATGCTATGCTAGTAGACGTGGATTGGGTGAGTGATATCCATGACAGATGTGAGTATTGTTAATTAATGGTTTATCTAAGGTGGCAACTTAAACACACATCTGGGTGGATTGAGGCACCTGATGTCTATCAGGACTTGCCTGTTTTTTTTCAGACCGCCACCCAGGCTCAAAGGGATCATAAGATCTTTCATTCTAGAAACTTCCGTGTGCAGCCACAAGCCATTATGGGCTCTGGCATAGTTGACTAAGTTGTGCGAACTCTTATGGGGTGGACTAGCAGATGTAGGGGTTGTAGGTGGTACGGTCTACCCCACATGTAAGGTGCTAGCGCTTCTGAAAGACTATGTCTCGGTCATCCGTCTTCTCAAACACCCTGTAGTGCGAGAAACCAAACGGAGGCGATCGAGTCTTGTGGGGTAAAGTGCGCAAACCTCTGCAGAGTGTACAAACTAATCATGATTAGCCGTGTCCCCGGTTATGGACAACTTGAGTATCTAGTACTTGAATATCATGTGAATCTCATCATGTTACTTCTAATTAATATTGTTGGGTTTAATTGTTCACTTAATTGGGATCGGAATGCTGTCAACCATTCTCGATGTTTAACAACTACCATGATAGTTAAATAAATTTATTCCTTTGCAGTAGGGAAAAACTGGCTTTACGCAAAACTGTGACCATAGAGCTTTCCACCAGCCATATATGCATATAGTATAGCTCATTGTTGTTCATTACTCTCTATGTGTTATATTGCCAGCATATTCCATGTGCTGACCCGTTTTCGGGCTGCAACTTTCATGTTGCAGACTTTTCAGACGACGAGTAAGGTGCTTTTAGGTCGTGGTTCTATACTCAGTGATGCCGTTGGAGTTGATGGACCCATTTATCTTCCGAGTCTTCCGCCGTTATCGTTATTAGATGGCCTTAAGCCATATTTATTGTAATAAGTTCTCTTTGAGACAACGATGTAATAAGTGCGTGATTGCCACTCTGCTATAAATCCTTCGATGTACTGTGTGGTGTCAGCATTACTGATCTAGGGATGACACTGGAGCACGGTAGACTTGATCCATTCGGGTCGGGTCGCCACACCTTTCCCATTGCTCAAATGGAGTCATGGTCTTATGCTTTGTGGGAACTCGGTTTAGGATATGACACGCAGTCATTAGCGCCTCCCCCCACCATTCCTTGGATAGACCCGAAGTGTCTAACATGGTGTTAACCATATCAGTTAGAGTTCGGTTCTTTCTTTCGGCTACCCCATTTGACTGGGGTGAGTAGGGAGGCGTCCTCTCATGGATTATACCATGTTCCGCACAAAACAGATCAAATTCATTGGAAAAATACTCTCCACCACGATCGGACCTAAGCCGTTTAATTTTCCGATCAATCTGGTTCTCTGCCTCAGCTTTATAGTTTTTAAAGAAAGTCAAAGCCTCATCTTTTGATTTCAGAAGATACACATAACAATATCTAGTGGAGTCATCAATCAACGTCATGAAGTATCTCTTTCCACCTTTTGTCATCACGCCATTCATCTCACAAAGATCAGAATGTATAAGCTCTAGTGGCGCCAAGTCTCTTGCCTCTGCAGTCTTATGGGACTTGCGAGGTTGCTTAGCTTGCACACATACTTGGCACTTGGAGCCTTTGACAGTAGAGATTTTCGGAATTAAATTCATATTGGCTAACCGCGTCATGCAACCAAAGTTAATAAGACAGAGTCGTGAATGCCAAATATCAGACTCATTATTGTGGCAAACATTATTAATAACTTTAGTGCAAATATCTGACAAAGATAGGCGGAACAAGCCTTTTCCAACAAATTGTCCACACTTAGAAATTACAACTTTATTGGATTCGAAAACCAACTTAAAATCATCTCGACATAAACGGGAACCGCTAACGAGATTTTTATTAATGGACGGCACATGATGAACGTTCTTTAGACGCACAGTCTTCCCCGAAGTAAACTTTAGATCGACCATACCAACACCTCGAACGATGGCATGTGACCCGTTCCCCATCAGCACGGGTGAAGTCCCTGTTGCCTGGTAAGAAGAAAACATGGAGGCGTCAGCACAAACATGTACATTGGCACCGGTGTCAATTAACCAATCAGAGGATTGAAATACTGAAAGGATGGTAGGAAAAATACCGTACCCTGATTCCTTCATATCAGTATCACCGATGACAACATTAGCAGACTTGCCGCTTTTCTCATGTTCGCGCTCCTCAAAGCGGTTAGGACACTTTGGAGCCCAGTGATTAGGATCACCGCAGACATGGCAAAGTCCCTTCCCCTTCTCATGAGAATTCTTCTTGAAGTTGGTAGAATGTGATGGCTTGTTCTTTGTATCAAACTTGCCTTTTCCCTGAGTTTTGTTCTTATTGTTTTTGTACTTGTTGGGCTGGGAGTTCTTCTTCTGTACCATGTGGGCACTAGAACCTCCCTCAGCAACTCGAGCACGTGTGTCCTTTGCTCTCGCCTTCTCTTCAACATCAAGAGTACCAATGAGATCCGCAACGGAAAACTCCTGTCTCTTGTGTTTCAGGGAAGTAGCAAAATTGTTCCACGAAGGTGGAAGCTTAGCAATGATGCCTCCGGCAACAAATTTGTCCGGTAACACACACTTGAAGTACTCAAGTTCTTTTGCGAGCGACTGTATCTCATGAGCCTGCTGTACAACAGGGCGCTCATCAGTCATCTTGTAGTCATAGAATTGCTCCATGACGTACAACTCGCTGCCGGCGTTCGAGGCACCAAACTTGGCCTCGAGCGCAGCCCACATGTCCTTTCCGTTGTCAAACGACATATACATATCCACAATGGAGTCATCAAGAACACTCAGAAGAGCGCCTTTAAAGAGGGTATCGATCGTCTCAAAAGCTTCCAGCTGTGCTGGATTAAAATCGCCCTCAGGCTTGCCCTTGGTGGCATCATAGCAGCCCATGGTCTGAAACCAGTAGACTGCTCTCGTTCGCCACCTCTTATATTGCGCCCCCTTAAAGGCAGGCGGTTTCAGATGCGCAGCAAAACCACTCGGAGTAAATTACCTATATTCAGGCTTTTGGATTGAAGGAAATATGAGCAAATTACTACAAGATTTAATCTGAATAAACAGAATATAAATCATGACCACAGCAGTAGAGATTAAACTAATCATGCGAACTAGCATAGCAGATGAACATATCACATCTAGGGCACATACTAGAAACATGAATTCTACCACGATCTCGAACAGGAAGGATAGAATCACATACGGTGCAGCGGGTGCAGCACCGCCAGCGTTGATGTTGTCTCCCATGTCGTCGAGGATGAGGTTGCCGAGGTCGGGGAAGAAGTCGTCGTTTGCGAAGTCGTCGCTGCCAGCAGTCGCGCGAGTGCGCTCCCCAAAAACTTGATCGCCCCTCTCCCATACAGGATCACGAGAGGCGGGGTTCCGGAGGCCTGCTGTCCCTTCTCGCGGTGCACGCCGGAAGGAGGGATGGAGAAGACTAGCTTGGCGGCGCAATGATCTGGAACGGTGATGAGAAACCATACGAAGCGGCGGCTAGGGTAGACGTCTGCCCTGACTATATATTGCGGGTCGGGTAGGTCGTGGGAGTAAACTCCACGTCCGAGTCGTCACGATCCAAATGCGGGTCGGGTAGACAACGTGCATAGCTCTGTCCTCGCGTCGCGTCGCGTGGCGAGGCGAGCGAGGAGGAGGAGCGCGCGTGTAGGTCTCCTCTTCTCATGCTCATACAAGTGTTAGAAGAGCTCACCTTATAAAGAGGTGTAACTCTCTCTCAACTTTCAATGTGGGACTAAACTTTAGCCTCACTCACTCCACTTACATGTGTGCACGAATGGGCCAAGAGAATTTCAGAATTTTAGTTGGGCTTTGGGCCAAAGGCCTACTAGCAAAATTCCAACAATATCTACGTATATATATGGTGCTGAACTTTCCATATACTCCTCCATATTTGTATGTACCTTTCCTTTTTTGTCCGAGCATCTGGAGGAAGCGGCGGTTGTCCTCATGGCTGAGCGGCAGCGGCGGCCCGGGTTTACACTGCCCGGCCTCACAGCTGTGCTTGGTACTCGTCGCCGGGGACGACGGCGTTTCCGCCGCGCTTACTTTGCGAGCCGTGCACTTGGGGTGGGGGTGGGGGGTGGCTGCTGCTTGCCCTCGGCGTGCATGCGCCTGGATTAATTATAGATCGAGGATCAGGCGATCAGCGACGCACGCTAGTAGTAAATTAAGAGAGTCTTGGGTTCGATCGATAGCAACGTTTCCACCTCCCTCGTGTGGTTTCTTTATTTCTCCATCCACAAGAGGCACCGCCATGCGATCGAGCTGGCTGGCATCACCAAGTAGGCTCGAGTATGGTTAATGGTTAATCATATCAGAAGGCATGCATGGTTCACGTTTGGCAGAGGCACATGCATGGTTTGATTCAGGGCCGGCCGCCGACTTCATTTTGATCCTCAGCTACTTAAAAACCTCAAAACAAGCTGACGCCCCGCTTATATATATAAAGTAATAAAGACCGTATATGACGGAACGATACAAGATTGAGAGGTAGCCCTCTAACAAAGCCGATCCTGAAATATCGGGAGCACGACTACACTACCGAAAGAGAACACAATGAAGCCAGAGTACAATGCCACGCCACACCCTAGCACATCTAGTCTGCACGACAACATCCTAAGAGGGGGAACAACGTCGAGCGTCGCTTCGGACGAGTCTGAATCGGACATGTGTCTTCACCTGGAGCCCTGACACGGAGAGGAGAACCACAATGACAGCTCACCCGAGCCATCACGATGATGCCAAAGCGTGGAGCTTTCACTCAGTAGCTCAGTTGAGCCATCACGATGACGCAAGGCCATACGACGCGAATTCCCACTCCTAGATTCGGATCTGGGCGACGCATATGCCAACGACATGAAATGCGCCCAAGCCAACAGCCGCAACACCTCTCGCTGCCCACACGACTGAAAGGGTAAGCCACCGGGGAGCCAACCATGGGACCACCGTCCAGGATCGCTGACCCCGCATACCTGCCCCGAGATATCACCACCCGACCACCTCCTGGCACGTCAAACACAACAGGAAGAGTAGAAGGCATTCCATCCACTCCTAGCCCGTCATCAGTCTCTGGATCTGGGTCCACACCTCCACTGTAGGAGGCGTCGACACCTGGATCCCCGGCAAGTCCTGGTGGACCGTGGGGGACACGATCCTAAGGCTGCCGACAACCGCCGTGTAGCCCGCGCAGGCCAAGCCCTTGGCCAGGCCTTGGTAAACCAACACGATGCCTAATCCGTGGCCATCGGTGTCGATCCATAGGACGGGGTGGCTCACATCCACACCAGCCCCACACGCTGTCGGCACCGACCCGGGAGAAGGGAAGCCGCCACACCGCGAGCCGGACCACAACCACCGCGTCTCCGTCACCACCACCAATCCACATCACCATCCCATCCCGACTAGGCCCACGAGCAGACGAAGCACATGAGAGGATCCACTGCAACCATCAGTTGCTGCTGTTGCCGGAGCGAGAGCAGAGCACCATCACGTCTAGCCACCACCACAGGCACACGACACAATAGCCATTGGCCCGCGCCGCCGTGGCCCGCTCCGCCTGCCGGACAGATCTAGCCGCTGCAGCTCAGGCGAGCACCACCACCACCACAATGGCCCCTACACGAGAAATCCATTCCGACGAGCAGCCACGCCGCGATACCCAACGCCAATGCCGAGCCCAGGCCGGACAGGGGTAGCTCGTGCTGCCCCATCATGTGAGAGGAAAAATACACGCGCCGGCGCCAGCGCCGGTCTAGCTTCTCCTGGCCGAGCCCCTTGGCGGCGGCGACTGGGGAGGAGGGAGGATGCCGACTCTTGGTGGCGGAGATCGAGGGCCCTCCCCGTCACCTCGCGGGGGCAGCGCGGGAAGGGATAGGGTTCGGGCGAGAGGAAGTTTTGACCCGATTCTTAGCTACTTAATGAGATAGAGCATCAAAAGGGGTAGTAACAAGCACGTAAGTCTTGGGTCCCTCCTATCTATCTGATGAGACAGGACTTTCAACACCCGGGTGTCCCTACACCCTCTATGAACAATAAATTAAAAAAAATTAAAAACATTCAAAAATCTCTGAAAATTTGGGACATCAAACATGATCAAACTTGCGATGATCTTGAAAAGTTTCAGTTTAAAATAACATTCGAGGAGCCCTCACCTAAAAAAACCAAAATCACTGTTCAAAGTTTATGTACACTTTTGAGTGGTGATTTTTTTTTGGTGATGCCTCCACGAAGGTTTTTGTGCCTGAAACTTTACAAGAACATCAAATATTTGATCATATTTGATCCCTGGATGTTTCAGATTTTTTTGATATTTTTTTAACAAACTTACAGTTCATGAGGGTGTAGAGGCACCCGGAAGCTGTTACACCTTTCTCTTATGTGATTGGGTTGCTTCACTACTCTCATTGAGTCATTGTTACCCCGAGCTAGCTAGGCCAAGGTTCATGCTTGACCGAAGCACATGGTTTCGATTCGGGGCGACTTTAATTAGAGCATCTCCAGCAGTAGGAACCACAGGATTTGCTCCACTTAGCTACGCAACAAGTTCCTAGCTGTCACCGTAATTGTTAACCCTTAATCCGAGCGCATGGCTCACGCTTGCCAGGAGCACATTATTTCGGTTCGGGTCAACTTTGCATCTGTTAGGGCATTTCCAACGTGGATCATCGCAATGTATCCGTCGGCGCCCATGGCCTACGCCTTCGGGTATGGTGTCTCCGCCATCAACCTCTTCCCAATCCGCCCATTCCACGCCATTTCCATTAACGAATATTTTAAGTCAACCGGTGCGAACATGGCAATCCGTATACAAATTATCATTCCAAATTTGAACCTACTGATAATTGTATTAACAATGTCACGCATGCCACACCATTTTTGTTAACAAATACTCCCGCCGTTTCTAAATATTTGTCTTTCTACAGATTTCAACAAGTGACTACATACGGAGCAAAATGAGTGGATCTACAATAAAAAATATGTCTATATACATTCGTATGTGATAGTCCATTCGAAATCTTTAAAAAGACAAATATTTAGGAACGGAGGGAGTATTTCATATCAATGGCACACATAGATGAGTTGGATTACCACGCATGTGACAGGTAACCTATGTGCTACTTTCGATGCTACTACATACGGCTATAAGATAGCTGATTTCTCAGCCAAATCTTCCCATCCACTGGAGTACCAAACAGAATCATCAACATACTTTGAGAACTACAGGACTAGCGTACGGTATCTCTCTCTCTCTCTCTCTCAAATCCAAATTAACTACTCCCTCATCCATAATAATTGTCATGGTTTTAGTTAAAATTCGAACTCAAACCATGAACAACTATTATGGATATAGGAGGGAGTAGTTCTTTTGAGGGAATAAGAAATTTATGCGTTTAGGGTGTGTTCGGATCTCCTCCAGCTTCACAAAACTTCTCAAATCCAGCTTCTTTTTGTGGCTTCTAGCTTCACCTGGCGATCCAGAAAGCGTTCTGCTTGAATCGACAGCTTCTTGTAGCGCTGAAGCCCAGCTGGGAGGGTTGTGGCCCATTTGGCACCGACTGGGCCGGCTAGAGGCAGCTAATTCAGGCCCAGTGCATCGATTCACGTGGGAAGAGGTGTACCGATTCGCTGCAGATCGCTACATTCTTTTCTTCGAGCGAGGGGGCAGCGAACCGTTTTCTTTGGCGGTGGCAACACCTTGTAAATTGAGCAAACTTCCGATTCTCCAATCCGTGGAGCTGGGCCGACGCTGCTTCGCGTTTTTGCACTGCAATTAGTCGGAGCTTCCTGAAGCTAGCTTCTCGGAGATATTTCGTTCGGCTCAGATCTGCTCCAAGAATTTATGAAGTGTGGAGTGGGAGGAGCTCAGAACACGCCCTTAATACCATCTGGTCCTCAAATTAAGTCAGTGCCGGCTGGTATATTTACCTTTTCTGAGGCAATAAATTGTGACTTATAAAACGAAAAAACAGAAAAATTAAGATAAACCCTATAAACCGGAAGGAATGGAGTACTAATTAACTTACCACATTTGCCATGGTGTAGTTTAGTCTATGTACTCCCCTTAAAATTATTTTGTCCCACGCTAACCATATATATATAAGCATGTACAGTCCGCAGTGCACACAACTAATAACTGCACCCCTCATTTCCTTACTAGTTGGACTTGGAGATGGACATTTCTGTTGCTCAATATGTAGCTTTCTATGGGGTTATACTTGTGATTGGATGGCTATTACACTGGGTATACAGATGGATTAACCCAGTTTGCAACGGGGTTCTTCCTCCCGGCTCCATGGGAGTGCCAATTATTGGTGAGACCTTGGACTTCCTCAAGGCAAGCCCTTCCTTGGACATCCCAGACTTTTTGAAACTAAGGATGAAAAGGTAACGTGTACCACTTGTTGAATTAATCATACTACTACTATTTACTCCCGCCGTTCCTAAATACAAGTCTTTATAGAGATTTCACTATGGACTACATACGGAGCAAAATAAGTGAATCTATCCTCTAAAATACATCTATATACATCCGTGTGTGGTCTATAGTGAAATCTCTACAAAAACTTATATTTAGGAGTTGTCATTTCTCATCATTGCAAAAAAGTAAACATACGATGGACCTGTGTAAGACAATAGGCTTTGGGGGGAACCGGCACAACCCTTTAGGGGTGGCCTATCACATATATATATATATAATGAGGTGATATACAATGTTACAATATACACATGGAAATACAGTCTAACACCCTCCCTCAATCTTAGCCACTTTCTAATGAATCTAGAAGGGTAAGATTGCGCCTGCAAGTCTCAAACTGTGGCAAAGGCAATGGCTTGGTGAAGATGTCAGCAAGTTGATCCTTGGAAGAAATAAACTTGATCTGTAGTTGCTTCTGAGAGACACGTTCACGCACAAAGTGATAGTCAACTTCAATGTGTTTCGTTCGGGCATGGAATACCGGATTTGCAGAAAGGTATGTAGCACCGATGTTATCACACCAAAGAACAGGAGGCTGTGATTGGGTTATACTTAACTCCTGAAGCAAGGACTGTACCCAGATAATCTCTGATGTGGCATTGGCCACAGCCTTATACTCAGCCTCAGTACTGCTACGCGAGACAGTAGCCTGTTTCCGAGCACTCCAGACAATCAGGTTAGAGCCAAAGAAGAAAGCATAACCCCCCGTGGATCGCCTGTCATCCGGATTGCCAGCCCAGTCTGCATCAGAATATGCTGAAAGACAACCAGAGTCAGACGGCCGAATATGCAAACCATGAGCCACCGTGAAACGAATATAGCGCAAAATCCGCTTAACAGCAGACCAATGAGTGTCACGGGGTGACTGCAGATACTGGCAGACTCGGTTAACAGCATAGGAAATGTCTGGTCGCCTGATCGTCAAGTACTGGAGCCCACCAACAATACTCCGGTACTCGGTCGCATCAGAAGAAGAAAGAAGCACACCATCAACAGCATTGAGCTTATCAGTGGTAGACATGGGTGTAGTCGTCGGTTTGCACTTAAGCATCCCAGCTTGCTGCAACAAATCCAGAGAGTACTTCTTCTGCGTCATAACAAGACCAGCAGCACGAGAAGTAACCTCCACACCAAGAAAGTAATGAAGCTTCCCAAGGTCCTTGACCGCAAAATCAGCACCAAGTGAGCGAACAAGCGCAGTAGCAGCCGACTGAGAGGAGCTGACCAAAATGATATCATCTACATAGACCAACAAGTGCATAGTAACCTCAAGCCTTTGAAGAAGAAACAATGAGTAGTCAGCAGTTGATGATGCAAAACCATGAGCACGAAGAGCCATTGCAAGACGAGCATGCCAAGCACGAGGAGCCTGCTTCAGACCATAAATTGCCTTGGACAGACGACAGAGATGATCAGGGCGATCCGGATCAGAGAAACCCGGAGGCTGGCGCATGTAAACCTCCTCCGCCAAGACACCATGAAGAAAAGCATTTTGAACATTAAGCTGACGAAGAAACCAACCTCGAGTAACAGCCAGAGAGAGAAGAAGTCTGATGGTAGTAGGCTTGACCACTGGACTGAAGGTGTCTTCATAGTCAAGTCCAAAACGCTGTCGAAAACCACGAGCAACTAGACGAGCCTTATAGCGCTCAATGGACCCATCAGAATGCCTCTTCACTTTGAAAACCCATTTGGAATCAATGACATTTACCCGTGATTGTGGAGGAACAAGAGTCCATGTCTGATTGCGAAGAAGCGCTTGATACTCCTGCTCCATGGCCTCTCTCCAATGAGGAATGCACATAGCAGCTTGATACGTGCGTGGCTCAGAGGATGGATCTGCGAGAGCAGCAGACATGCACGCCGCTAACCAAGCAACTGTGCCATCGTGACGTTGCTTAGGCTGAAAAATGCCACTCCGACTGCACGTATGTGGACGTAGAGCAGCAGCAGGAGCCGGCGGAGGCGAAGGTGACGGAGACGTGACGGTCGCCGGAGATGCAGGAATCACCTCAGGCGAGCCCGGGACAGACGACTCCGGGCTGCATGGCGAAGACTGGCCCGACGACAGGGGCTCAGAGGCCATGGGCGAACCGAGGGTGGGCGAGGCCAGCTCCGGTGACACCGGCCCAGACGACCTTGGCGAGGCGAGAGCAGGCGAGGCCGGCCCTGGTGAGAAGGGCCCAGACACCCTGGGCGAGGCAGGGGCGGGCGAGGCCAGGCCTGGTGATGACTGCCCCGACGCCCTGGGCGAGACGGGGACCGAGGAGGCCGGCCCAGTCGGCGGGGTTGCAGGGCGCGACGATGGCGAAGGCAGCCCAGAAGCCAGAGGCGACCGGGCCAGGACGTCGATCGGCCGTGCATGAGCACGGAAACCGAGGCCATGCAGGGGCGCCATGTGCTCCTCATGCACAACAGAAGGTGCCGAGGATGAAGGCGATGGCGACGAAGAGGAAGACGCCGCTTCCAGAATCTCCAAATGAGCCCCACGACCAGTGCCTGCACCATGGTTAGGCAACAATAGAGGAGAATATGCAACATCATCAAATTGGTCAGAAGCAACAGAGGATGAATGCATGACAGGTGGCTCGGTAGTGGACACAGGGAGTTTGGCAAAGGGAAAAACATGCTCATCAAACACAACATCCCGAGAGATGTAGACACGATTAGTGGGAACATGAAGACATTTGTATCCTTTATGAAGAGAGCTATAACCAAGAAAAACACACTTCTTGGAACGAAACTCGAGCTTACGCTTGTTATATGGACGGAGATGGGGCCAGCAAGCACACCCAAACACCTTGAGAAAGGTGTAATCCGGTTGTTCATTAAGGAGAACTTCAATGGGAGTCTTCATATTCAAAACACGAGTGGGAGTACGATTGATGAGAAAACATGCAGTGGTGAAAGCATCACTCCAAAAACGAAACAGAACAGATGCATGGGCCAAAAGAGTCAGACCAGCTTCAACAATGTGACGATGCTTACGTTCTACTGAACCATTCTGCTGATGTGTATGTGAACATGCTAAACGGTGAGTGATCCCAAGCGACTGAAAGAAGGAGTTGAGGTTGCGATACTCGCCACCCCAGTCCGACTGAACATGAACAATTTTGTGCTTGAGAAGGCGTTCAACATGTTTTTGGAACTGAACAAAAATGTCAAACACATCAGATTTACGTTTGATAAGATAAAGCCAGGTAAAGCTGTTGTAAGCATCAACAAAACTGATATAATAATTATGACCACTAACAGAAGTCTGAGCAGGACCCCATACATCTGAAAACACAAGTTCTAAAGGATGTTTCACCTCACGACTGGACTCCGAAAAAGGAAGTTGATGACTCTTCCCTTGCTGACAAGCATCACACACTGCTACATCTTTATTACTAGACACACTAGGAAGCTCATGACGACGCAAAACATGCCGGACAATAGGTGTGGCTGGGTGACCAAGACGAGCATGCCACTGTACGGAGATACCCGAACTCCACTGAAGACGCGAGCGACGCCAGGATGCTCCAGACGATAGAGACCTTGGCAGAGCCGCCCACTAAGAAGAATGTCCCTCGTGCCTCGATCCTTAATAAAAAGATCAAAAGGATGAAATTCACAAAGCACATTATTATCACGAGTGAGTTTAGGAACTGAAAGAAGATTACGTGTCACAGATGGAACTCGAAGAACATTGCGAAGTTGAAGACTCCTATTGGCATGTCTAGTGAGAAGTGATGCTTGACCAATATGAGAGATGTGCATACCTGCTCCATTGGCGGTGTGGATCTTGTCGGAGCCATGGTAGGGTTCACGAGTGTGAAGCTTCCCCATCTCACTGGTCAGGTGCTCTGTCGCCCCAGAGTCCATGTACCAGTGGGGATCAATGGAGTAGGACTGAGTGTGTCCCTGTGGCTTCTGCGGCGGCGGACGATCAGCCATGGCGACCTGACGAGCAAAGTTGCGTGTATCCTTCCCGTCATTGCCAAGACCAAGAAAACCCCGCTGGAAGCGCTTGTGACACTTCGAGGCCCAGTGCCCATCGCGACCACAAAGCTGGCACACACGTGGACCGCCAGCCCCTGGCAGCGTCGCAGTAGGAGGAGGGGCCGAGGCGGGTGGTGGTGACTGCCCCGAAGGAGCCCCTAGCGGGTGGTGGCGGCGTTTGCCGAGAGGGCGCCGTTGCCCCTGGATCGGCGCGTCTCGACTCGTTGCTCAGTAAGCAGGAGGCGTGAAAAGACCTCGTGTGCTGGCATGGGCGTGGAGTTGCCCCTCTCATTGATGATCTCGACTAGGGCGTCATACTCCTCATCAAGACCATTGACAATAAACGAGTTGAACTCGGAGTCGGTGAGGGGCTGTCCAATGGAGGCCAGCGTGTCGGCGAGACTCTTGACTTTGTTGTAGAACTCAGTGGCGGTGGAGTCAAGCTTCTGACACTCCCCAAGTTGGCGACGGAGCCCAGATACACGAGCCTGCGACTGTGCCGCAAACGAGCGCTCAAGAATAGTCCATGCCTCGTGGGACGTCTTGGCGAAGACAACAAGCCCAGCAACGGCCGGAGAGAGCGACCCCTGGATGTAGGAGAGGTTCGCCTGATCCTGCCCTGTCCAGACACGGTGAGCCGGATTATAGACCGGACCATGCACGCTGTCAACCAGCGCAGGAGGGCAAGGGAGAGAGCCGTCGACATAGCCAAGCAGGTAGTGACTCCAAAGAAGCGGAAGAACCTGCGCGCGCCAGAAGATGTAATTGTCCGACGACAACTTGATGGTGATGAGATGGCCGAAGTGAAACGGCGGCGGCGGCTGCGATCCCATCGAGGAGACTGGCTGAGGTGAGAACACCGTGGAGACAGTCGGAGGGGCAGCCGGCGCGGTGAAAGAGGGCGCGATGGCCGCGGTTGACGCCGCGAAGCCTGCCGGCGCGACATCCTCCGCCACCAGCGGCGCAGTGGCCGAGGGTGCGACAGCCGCGGTTGACGGGGCGGCGGTGGTGTGGGCCACAAGCGCCTGCCCGGGCGAAGTAGCAGCCAGCGGGAGCGCGAAGAGGGAGCCGACGCTCCGTGTCCCGATCGGCGCCTGAAGGGAGGCGGCATCCAGCGGCCTCGAGAGAAGTGCCGCGAGGGAGGCCGACAGAAAACCGGTGGAGGTGGAGCCGGACGCAGCGGCGGACGTCATAGCAGTCGTGCGACGGCGGCGGCGGGCGCGGCGGCGGCAGCGGTGGCGGCGGCGGCGGCGGCGGCGGTTTAGGGTTTTTAGGCGGAAGCGGACGTAACCTAGCGTGATACCATGTAAGACAATAGGCTTTGGGAGGAACCGGCACAACCCTCTAGGGGTGGCCTATCACATATATATATAATGAGGTGGTATACAACGTCACAATATACACATGGAAATACAGTCTAACAACCTGATTCTCCATAGTACTAGTATATATATCGTCCTAGCTAGTGCTTCGGGTCAATTACTGGTTGTGCAGGTACGGCCCAGTTTTCAAGACAAGCTTGCTGGGTCAGCCTGCAGTTATTTCCACCGACGCAGAGGTCAATCGATTTGTGTTTCAGCACGAGGACACCTTGTTCACTATCGGGTACCCTTGGGTAGTGACTAAGATATTCGGTGAGAAGAGCATCCAAGCCTTCCATGGCACAATCCACAAGTTCGTTCGGAGATGCACCTTCACACTGCTCGGCCTCCAAAGCCTCAGAGAGGTGCTCCTTCCTGAGATGGAGGGCGCCGTCAGGGAAGGCCTTGCTGCATGGGCCACCAAGCCGAGCGTCGACGTGCGCGGCGGTGCGCCTGACGTAAGTGCATGCCTTGCCCTTGGTTTCAAACCCATTTCTCCTTTCTGTAATTTGAGTTGCTCCTGCATGCATGGTGTATATACAAATGGAGGTGCTATCTACGGAGTACTATCTATCTATCTATCTATCTATCTATCTATCTATCTATCTATCTATTTGTTGATATATATTGCAGCTTCTGTTCGAGATGGTGACGAGGAGGTGCGTTGGTTTCGATTCCACCAAGTCAAGAGAACTGAGGGACAAGTTCGATGCGCTTTTCACAGGATTGTTCTCCTTTCCAATATATTTCCCAGGGACACCATTTTACCGATGCATGCAGGTAGGTATACAAATTGTTTGTTTGCAAGATCTCAAGTGCTCAATTATATTTTGAGTTTGGACTGAGAAACCTGGATTAAAATGCCCTACTCTACTTGTATAGCCTTCAATTAAGAGATACTTTAATTAATAATATGCTTGCGCGTGTAGGCCAGGAAAAATGTGCAGAAGATACTACGGGATACGTTGGCGGAGAGGTTAAGTACACCAGGGAAGAAACATGGCGACCTCCTTGACGTAATTGTCCAAGAGCTGCAGGGTGAAGGGCCGTTAATAAGTGAGAGTTTTTACGGTACCCTGGTACTCCCTCGGAGTAACATGGAGTACCAGTAAAATCTGACCACTCGTATTAAAGGGTATTATAGACTTTCTCAGAAATTAAAAGGGTACTTTTGTTTAACCTAATAGCTGGAGTTTCATGAAAGTTGCCGCCGCCGCGATAAACGATTTGCCGTGCTAGTGCTTATGTACGCGGGAAGGATCATCAATCAATGAGTAAAAAATATCTAATCCTCCATGCATGAGCACACACTGAATCAACTAATCGGTGGTTTGGCCATGGATTTCCGTGCCATGCAGCCCGTGCAGGGCACCAGTTGAACGATTGGACAATAAAGGCCAACTCTACTGCGCGACCCTAAACGGACGTCCGGATTGGTTGGATTTTGTCTCTTTGGAGCGCCGATAGGTTCGCCCGTGTCCGGCTTTGTCAGATGGGTCGTGCGTGCGCCCACCGCGCGGCCGCGCCTCAAATCGTGTCCGGGGTGGACGTGAATAAAAAAAATATAAAAACTAGAATGAAATAACTAAAAAGGTAAATAAATGCATTTAAAAAAACATAAAACATATATAGGGGTCGGCCACAAAACGGCCCAGTTTCCACAGCCACTTAAAAGGCCCAGTTTCATAATTAACATATAAAAACAAAATAAAAAAACGCTTCGCGCGCGCTCCTGCCGCGCCCGTCGATGCCGTGGTCGTCGCCGTCTTCACTGGCCGCCGGTGTCGTCGTCGTCGCTGACGAGGTCGACGTAGGCCGGCGGCGTCCACAGGTGGGCCGACGGTGCGTGGTAGATGGGGGCGGGCTGGACGGCCGGAGGTGCCTGCACCACCTCCTCCCGTGGCGACGCCTCCCGCTCCGGTGACCGCGGCGGAGTGGGGCACCAGTTCACGCCCACGCGGCCGGCCATCTCCGGAGCAGTGCAGGACCAGCCCCACCCCTGGCCCAGCAGTTGCTGGAACGCGGCCACCGGCTCCTCCTCCTCGGGGATGGCTACCTCGCCGGCAGCGAAGCGGGCCGTCATCTCCTCCAGGCCCTCCCATTGCCTCTCATCGTGCGTGTACATGGAGTCCTCCATGACACGCGCCATGAGACGGGCCTCCTCCTCCTCCGTCATGCGAGGAGGTGGTGGTGGCGATGGAGACGGCGGAGGGGATGGCGTGGGCGTGACGCCGCGCACCCGCCTACGCCCGCGCTCCTGGGGAGCAGGCGCTGCGTGCTCCTGTCGTGGCCGCCGCGGCCCCGTCGAGGTGCCGGCGAAGAACGACGCGCGCCTGGTGTCATGCTCGTCACAAAACCAGGTGTCCCAGAGCCCGGAGTCGGGGGCGTACCTGGGGTCGTAGAAGAGGTCGTCGGGGAGGAGGCGGCGGCGGCGCTCGATCTCCATGTCGCGCTCACGGCCGCTCGTCGGGACCGGCGGGATCGGGACCCGGTCGGTGGAGAGATGCCAGTTATTGGGGAGATGGACGTCGCTCCAGGGGAGCGGCGTCCTCGTCTCCCAATAACGGCAGCACACCGACGAGCGGATGTAATGCCAATCGCGCTCGTCGGCGGACGTGGGCGCGATGGAGAAGGCAGGCGGCGCGGGGGCCCGGCATGGTGGCGATGGCGAGCCGCGGCAGCGTCCCGACAAGGAACCAGCCTCGCAGCCGTGCTTGCCTTTGCGGCCCATGGCTGCGGGCGGCCGGCCGGCGAGGTGTTGGCTAGGGTTTGGGACTGGGGCTGTCGGGTTTCGAGGAGGCTGCGGGATGGCGTGGGGCAATGTGGACGACGACCTGTCCACGCTTCCCATATAGTCTCTGCATGCATCACAACTGGATTCATCACCAGTACCTGTAGTTTCTAAGTTTGACTAAATTTTCCTTTTCAACTGAAGGTGACCAATGAGATTATTCGAATAAGCAATGCCGTAGTTGGAATATTCAGAAAAACTCTCACCGATGTACAAGTCAACGGTGAACACTCATAAACATCAACGCAATATAGTAATTTTTTTTGTTCACTAACAAAGCAGTAGAGTTACATAGAAATGTGTTGATTCCTTCTTCCCGTAGGCTACACAATTCCAGCCGGGTGGCAGGTCATTGTGAACCCCATGGCAGTTCATCTCAACGAAGAATTGTTCGAAGATCCACTGAAATTTAACCCATGGAGGTGGATGGTTAGTGAAGACATTGAAATGGCTGCATTATTTCAATTATATTCCCAATTTTCTACCTGAGAGATTCTGTTGGAACTAACGTTGTGGGTGTAAATAAATTTGACAAATTTGAAAATGCAGGATGAGTCAAAGCGCAGCACAATGTTGAAGAATTTCTTGCCATTCGGAGCAGGCATCAGGGCATGTCCTGCCGCAGAGTTTGTCAAGCTGTTTGTATCACTTACCCTCCATATTTTGGTGATGGAGTATAGGTGCATACTTTTTGCAGTTCAAAGCATGTTGCCTTTAATTAGATCATGCACCGTGCTTGTTGATATGCAGTGTGTAATTTTACCTTTCTACGCAGATGGGAAGAAATGAAAGGAGCTGATGCATTTCGTAGCGCGGATGTTATGTTCCCGCACGGCTATCACATTCGACTCAGAACAAAGGACGGCAAAATTAATTGATGCAGATACCAAATGGAACGCCTATCAAACTTCTCAGGATGTCAAGGTTTAGCCGGACATGACGAGGGCGGGACCGCGCGCTTCTCTTCTTGAAGATGTTATTGCTAAAGAAGTCGATTTAGTCGCATATGTGTTGAATTCATATCTTGTAATGGTTCTGTCATAGTGGTCCATGTTATGTACATTATTTGTTGATGGCTTTGACCTCGTTGTCTTGCATCAAGTTAAATAAATATGGTTATTTGCATCATAATGACGAAGAGACCCTAGTTTTTTTTTTTTTTTGAGACAACGAAGAGACCCTAGCTAGTACAGAAACAAGCTTCCGGACGGTTTTCATACATGGGCCTGACACGGTTTTTTATTCCGCCTCAAAGCCTATGTGCTAACTCTAGTAGAAAAACCCATTACAGGATTTTCCTATCTCCGGCGTCTGGACCAGGAACGCACCAACTATATTTCCAAAATACCAGCAGCATCCAGCCGGCGGGGGGACGTCGTAGATCGTATGATGACTAGCAACATCCGGAGATTTTAAACGCTGCTAGTGTGGTGTTGCATGCTTGCGTACAAATGTAAACAGCTAGCAGCGTCCGAGGAAACTAAACGTCGCGGGTAGGTACACTACTGGCAGCGTTCATATTATCTGCCTATGCTAGTAAGGTTAGTTGGTCTAAACGATATGTTTAATTTATATATTTATTTAGAAATCCTTTTAAAATTAAGTTGTTGTCTTCTAATTTGTACTTCACACTATGTTATCATCTGTTCATACAAGTTGGAAGGCAAAAGAAACAACGACAACAGCATTTAGGAGCAATGAAACGCAGCTAGCGTACACATTAGCAGTGTCTAGTATCACTAAAACGCTGCTAAGATTTCATGAATTTTTGGTAGTTTTCCAATATTATGTTAATTAACAGTTAAGTAGATACTAAAATTATTTGTTCATATAAACAGGAAGGCAAAAGACAAATGGTTGTGCTTAAATACCTAAATGTGGAACCTTTACCAACATCGCTTGTTTGCTGGCAAACGCAGCTAGTGCTCTACCGGAGAACAAATAGTTTTAGCAGCGTTTGTTCCACGGCAGACGCTGCTAAATGGCAAATTATATTTAATATATTATGTGTGACCATCTTATTTAAGAGCAGCCTTGATGTTAATATGGTGCACATTGCTTATATACAATTTTTGTGTATCACCATCCCATTGTTAAAAGTCTTGCAAGAACTTGAGCCTTCTGAGGGCACTTGGATTCTCGGCCGTCGGATTGCTTGTCCAAACGAATGCCGCCCGTTGGATCTTCAGACGGAACAATCCTGACCGTCGGATCGAGTCTAATGTGACAATCAATGAATAGTCTCCAAACTTGCTACACCCGCGGTGCCGCGCTAACTCTCAATGACACGCGGGAGCCAGGTGTGGTGCGCCGTACCCGTTAGTGACTGCGGGGACGGATCTGTCCGGTGTTGTCTGCTTGTGCGGGATAAATTGTGCCACCACGTGTGAATGTAGCTACCTGTCAAGGGCATTTACGAGATTTCATATGATGTTCCTTGTGTGGCGTGCTATAGGTGGCTGCATTGTGGCTAATGCATGGGCGCTTAGATGAGGTGCTAAGTGCATTATAAATCTTAGCAACCAGTCTCCCCAATGTATAGGTGCTTAACTTTTGTATCTAAGCTTCCCTCATGGAATTGTTTATAATAATTAAACTCCTTCATGTATTGGTTGGTAGTCATTTTACATAGATTCTTGTGCTTAGCACCGTTTCTTCCCGGGGTCATCGTAATACTCTCTTTTCTCTTTAATTGCTTTGCCACATCATTTTTACTAGTACATGTTGGAGCACTTGGAAGGGCGTAAGGGCGAGGAATAGACCGATTGGGTGAGAGACTGGTAACCCACGCCATGACCATCCTTTCCGCCACGACCCGCCCCTTCTCATCCCCGCTTGTCGAGCGGATGATGCACCCGGCGCCGCTGCTCTAATGGAGAAGCGTGTCAATTTCGGTGCTCGGTTCTCCTCCCCGACAGTCACCGGCCGCACAAGAGGTCGAGCGCGAGCTTGTGGCAACCCACACTTGAGCCCAAGCATTGCCTAGGTCGCCGTCGACACCTACTAGCGCGAGCTCGCCTTGGTCTTAGTCCCCATCTCCTCCACGCTCGGCACGAGTGCGGGTCACCGCTGAACTGCATAAGGCGGGGCTGCAGCCCACGCCCCCGCTTTCCCCTTCGCCCAGACAACCAAGCCCTTCACCACCGAGCTCCTCTAGGCCACCACCTCCGCCCCTCCTATTCGCCGCCAGCCACTGGCCATCGGACCCTTCTTCCTTATCACGTTGACAGAGCATCGCCGGTTGTCGACCCTCCTGCTTGAACCCGAAGAGGTTGCGAAACGCCCGGAGGCCTCGTCCCATCTTGTGATCTGACACCAAATCACATTGTTTCTTGTCGCCATTACCACTGTAGCAACATGGGAGAGGTTTCTTTCTTGATTCTTAGGTTACTCTTCTCTTTCTACTAGATTGGTGATGTTCTGTTGTTCATCTAGGTCTCGTGTTACTATTTTGGCCTTATCAAACTTATTGTCCTTTTGCTCATCTAGGTTTAATTATTTGTGCTATGCTGGATGTGGTTAGTGTTGGGAAACGCAGTAATTTCAAAAAATTTCCTATGCACACGCAAGATCATGGCGATGCATAGCAACGAGAGGGAAGATTGTTGTCCACGTACCCTCGTAGACCGTAAGAGGAAGCATTATGACAACACGGTTGATGTAGTCGTACGTCTTCATGATCGACCGATCCTAGCACCGAAGGTATGGCACCTCCGCGATCTACACACGTTCGGCTTGGTGACGTCCCACGAACTCACGGTCCAGCAGAGTGTCGAGGGAGAGCTTCGTCAGCACGACGGTGTGATGACGGTGATGATGATGCTACCGGAACAGGGCTTCGCCTAAGCACCGCTACGATATGACTGAGGTGAATTATGGTGAAGGGGGGCACCGCACACGGCTAAGAGATCAATAATCAACTTGTGTGTCTATGGGGTGTCCCCTGGCCACCACGTATATAAAGGATGGAGGGAGGAGGAGGCGGGCCCTCATAGGGCGCGCCCAAACTGTGGAGTCCTAGTAGGATTCCACCTCCCACATGGAATAGGAAAAAGGGAAGGGAGAAGGAGAAGGAAGGAAGGGGGTGTCCCCTTTCCCTAGTCCAATTCGAACGAGTCCATGGGGAAGGGGCGCGGCAACCCTTGAGGCCTTTCTCTCTTTTCCCTATGGCCCATTAAGGCCCAATACGAATTCCCGTAACTCTCCGGTACTCTGAAAAATACCCGAATCACTCGGAACCTTTTCGATGTCCGAATATAGCCTGCCAATATATTGATCTTTATGACTCGACCATTTCGAGACTCCTCGTCATGTCCCCGATCTCATCTAGGACTACTTCGGTCATCAAATCACATAACTCATAATACAAATCGCCACAGAACGTTAAGCATGCGGACCCTACGGGTTCGAGAACTATGTAGACATGACCGAGAGTCATCTCCGGTCAATAACCAATAGTGGAACCTGGATGCTCATATTGGTTCTGACATATTCAATGAAGATCTTTATCGGTCAAACCGCATAACAACATACGTTGTTCCCTTTGTCATCGGTATGTTACTTGCCCGAGATTCGATCGTCGGTATCTCAATACCTAGTTCAATCTCGTTACCGGCAAGTCTCTTTACTCGTTCCATAATGCATCATCCCACAAATAACTTATTAGTCACATTGCTTGCAAGGCTTATAGTGATGTGCATTACTGAGAGGGCCCAGAGATACCTCTCCGACAATCGGAGTGACAAATCCTAATATCGATCTATGCCAACTCAACAAAAACCATCGGAGACACTTGTAGAGCACCTTTATAATCACCCAGTTACGTTGTGACGTTTGGTAGCACACAAAGTGTTCCTCCGGTATTCGGGAGTTGCATGATTTCATAGTCATAGGAACATGTATAAGTTACGGAGAAAGCAATAGCAACAAACTAAACGATTGATACGTCTCCAACGTATCTATAATTTTTGATTGCTCCATGCTATATTATCTACTGTTTTGGACTATATTGGGCTTTATTTTCCACTTTTATATTATTTTTGGGACTAACCTATTAACCGGAGGCCCAGCCCAGAATTGCTGTTTTTTTGCCTATTTCAGTGTTTCGAAGAAACAGAATATCAAACGGAGTCCAAACGGAATGAAACCTTCGGGAACGTGATTTTCTCACCGAACATGATCCAGGAGACTTGGACCCTACGCCAAGGCATCAGAGAGGCGGTCACGAGGGTGGGGGGCGCCCCCCTAGGGCGCGCCCCCCTGCCTCATGGGCCCCTCGAAGCTCCACCGACATACTCCTTCCTCCTATATATACCTACGTACCCCCAAACGATCGGAACAGGAGCCAAAAACCTAATTCCACTGCCGCAACTTTCTGTATCCACAAGATCCCATCTTGGGGCCTGTTCCGGAGCTCCGCCGGAGAGGGCCGTCATCACGGAGGGCTTCTACATCATCATAGCCTCTCTGATGAAGTGTGAGTAGTTTACCTCAGACCTTCGGGTCCATAGTTAGTAGCTAGATGGCTTCTTCTCTCTTTTTGGATCTCAACAAAAAGTTCTCCCCCTCTCTTGTGGAGATCTATTTGATCTAATCTTCTTTTTGCGGTGTGTTTGTTGAGACCGATGAATTGTGGGTTTATGATCAAGTATATCTATGAATAATATTTGAATCTTCTCTGAATCCTTTTATGTATGATTGGTTATCTTTGCAAGTCTCTTCGAATTATCCATTTGGTTTGGCCAACTAGATTGGTAGTTCTTGCCATGGGAGAAGTGCTTAGCTTTGGGTTCGATCTTGCGGTGTCCTTTCCAAGTGACAGAAGGGGCAGCAAGGCACGTATTGCACCGTTGCCATCGAGAATAACAAGATGGGGTTTATTTCATATTGCATGAATTTATCTCTCTACATCATGTCATCTTGCTTAAGGCGTTACTCTGTTTTTAACTTAATACTTAGATGCATGCTGGATAGCGGTCGATGAGTGGAGTAATAGTAGTAGATGCAGAATCGTTTCGGTCTACTTGTCACGAACGTGATGCCTATATACATTATCATGCCTAGATATTCTGATAACTATGCTCACTTCTATCAATTGCTCAACAGTAATTTGTTCACCCATCGTAGAATACTTATGCTCTTGAGAGAAGCCACTAGTGAAACCTATGGCCCCCGGGTCTATTCTCATCATATCAATCTCCATCACTTTAATCTTGCTTTGCTTTTTTACTTTGCTTTTACTTTTCACTTTGCATCTCTATACCAAAAATACCAAAAATATTATATCTATCAGATCTCACTCTCGTAAGTGACCGTGAAGGGATTGACAACCCCTAATCGCGTTGGTTGCGAGTAGCTATCGTTTTGTGCAGGTACGAGGGACTTGAGCGTGGCCTCCTACTGGATTGATACCTTGGTTCTCAAAAACTGAGGGAAATACTTACGCTACTCTACTGCATCATCCCTTCCTCTTCGGGGAAAACCAACGCAAGCTCAAGACGTAGCAAGAAGGATTTCTGGCGCCATTGCCGGGGAGTATACGCAAAAAGTCAACATACCAAGTACCCATCACAATCCCTATCTCTCGCATTACATTATTAGCCATTTGCCTCTCGTTTTCCTCTCCCCCACTTCACCCTTGCCGTTTTATTCGCCCTCTCTTTCTCCTTCTTCTTCTCCTCCTCCTTTTTCGTTTGCCTATTTTCGCCCGCTTACTTTTTGTTTGCTCGTATGGTTGGAATAGTTGTTTATTTATTACTAAACAAAGAACCTAAGATCTATGGATCCTCATCCGCTTGCTAATATTTTTAAGAGATCCAGTTATGTTGAACCAATTGCTAGTAAGTTTTGTGCACTAGATTATCTTTATGAGGTTTTGCTTGAAATTCGTGAATCTGAAAAGTGTGATGAAGTACTTTATGAAGTGATTCATGATAGATCTTTGAATAAAAAGCATGATTGCAATAATGATAGTATAAATTCTATTAATGTGAATTGTGCTAATAATATGCAAAACCCTAAGCTTGGGGATGCTAGTTTTGCTATGTCCTCTACTTGTTGCAATGATCATGATTGGGGTGATTCTTCTTATGATATTGAAAATTTATTTAAGCCCTATGATGAATATGAGATTGATTATAATGTTTGCAATAATATTGAAAGTGGGTTTGGAAGAATGTCAACTTTAGATCCCACATATTTGGAGAATGTTCAATCTTATGAAGTTTTTGATAAAAGTGCATTTGGAAAGGTCATGACTTTAGTTAATGTTAATCCCACTATCTTGGAAGAGTGTCAACTTTGCATGCATGTGGATCGTGTTGAAAATACTCTATGTGATAGCTATTTTGTTGAATTTGCTTATGATCCCACATGTAATTATTATGAGAGAGGAAAATATGGTTGTAGAAATTTTCATGTTACTAAATTACCTCTCGTTATGTTGAGATTGCTATTGTTTCTTTCCTCTTCCTTGCATATGCTAGTTTTTGCTTGCCTTGATAATTTGTTCGCCTATAAGATGCCTATGCATAGGAAGTATGTTAGACTTAGATGTGTTTTTCACGTGTTTTATGATGCTCTCTTTGTGCTTCAATTCTTGTCTTTCATGTGAGTATCATTGAAATAGTATGCCTAGCTATAAGACCCAATATTTATCCTTTCCTGTTATTCAATAAATAAATTATTTAGTCTCTATTTTGGTTGTGTTTTTTTGTGTGTTTAATTAGTGTTTGTGCCAAGTAGGACCGCTGGGAAGACTTGGGGAAAGTCTTGTTGAACTTGCTGTAAAAAAACAGAAACTTTAGCGCTCACGAGAACTGCTGTCATTTTTATTTGAAGAGTGCTATTTAGTTAATTATTTTTTGCAGATGATTAATAGATAAATTCCTCACGTCCAGAAATTTATTTTAGAATTTTTGGGGTTCCAGATCTTGCGCTAGCTACAGATTACTACAGACTGTTCTGTTTTTGACAGATTCTCTTTTTCATGTGTTGTTTGCTTATTTTGATGAATCTATGGCTAGTAAAATAGTTTATAATCCATAGAGAAGTTGGAATACAGTAGGTTTAACACCCATATAAATAAAGAATGAGTTCATTACAGTACCTTGAAGTGGTATTTTGTTTTCTTTCGCTAACGGAGCTCACGAGTTTTCTACTTTAAGTTTTGTGTTGTGAAGTTTTCAAGTTTTGGGTGAATTCTTGTGATGGATTATGGAACAAGGAGTGGCAAGAGCCTAAGCTTGGGGATGCCCCGGAAGGCATCCCCTCTTTCGTTCACTTCCATCGGTAATTTACTTGGAGCTATATTTTTATTCACCAACATGATATGTGTTTTGCTTGGAGCGTCTTGTATTATTTGTGTCTTTGTGTCTTAGTATGCCACAATCATCCTTGCTGTACACACCTTTTGAGAGAGCCATACATGAATTAAAATTTGATAGAATACTCTATGTGCTTCACTTATATCTTTTGAGCTATGTAGTTTTGCTCTATGTGCTTCACTTATATCTTTTGAGCGTTATAATTTTGCTCTATGTGCTTCACTTATATCTTTTGAGCTATGTAGTTTTGCTCTATGTCCTTCACTTATATCTTTTGAGCCTTATAATTTTGCTCTATGTGCTTCACTTAGATCTTTTAGAGCACGGTGGTGGATTTGTTTTAAATAAACTATTGATCTCTCATGCTTCACTTAAATTATTTTGAGAGTCTCTTAATAGTATGGTAATTTGCTTAATAATAATATGCTTGGTATTCAAGATTTGTGAAACTTTCTTTTGAAGTGTGTTGAATACTAAGAAAAGATTGAAGCATGATAATTGTTTTGAGATATGGAGGTGATAATATTAAAGTCATGCTAGTTGAGTAGTTATGATTTTAAAGAATACTTGTGTTAAAGTTTGTTATTCCCGTAGCATGCACGTATGGTGAACCGTTATGTGATGAAGTCGGAGCATGATTTATTTATTGATTGTCTTCCTTATGAGTGGCGGTCGGGGATGAGCGATGGTCTTTTCCTACCAATATATGCCCCTAGGAGCATGTGCGTAATACTTAGCTTTGATAACTTCTAGATTTTTGCAATAAGTATATGAGTTCTTTATGACTAATGTTGAGTCCATGGATTATACGCACTCTCACCCTTCCACCTTTGCTAGCCTCTCTAATACCGCGCACTTTTCGCCGGTATCATACACCTACCATATACCTTCCTCAAAACAGCCACCATACCTACCTATTATGGCATTTCCATAGCTATTCCGAGATATATTGCCATGCAACTTTCCACCGTTCCATTCATGACACATTCGTCATTGTCATATTGCATATCCCGGTACACCGCCGGAGGCATTCATATAGAGTCATATTTTGTTCTAAGTATCGAGTTGTAATTGTTGAGTTGTAAGAAAAATAAAAGTGTGATGATCATCATTATTAGAGCATTGTCCCAGTGAGGAAAGAATGATGGAGACTATGATTCCCCCATAAGTCGGGATGAGACTCCGGACGAAAAATAAAATAAAAAAAAGAGGCCAAAGAAGCCCAAATAAAAAAAGGCCATAAAAAAGAGAAAATTCCCAAATATATATATATATATATATATATATATATATATATATATAATGAGAGAAAAAGAGAGAAGGGACAATGTTACTATCCTCTTACCACACTTGTGCTTCAAAGTAGCACCATGATCTTCATAGTAGAGAGTCTCTCATGTTATCACTTTCATATACTAGTGGGAATCTTTCATTATAGAACTTGGCTTGTATATTCCAATGATGGGCTTCCTCAAATTGCCCTAGGTCTTCATGAGCAAGCAAGTTGGATGCACACCCACTTTGTTTCTTTTTGAGCTTTCATATACTTATAGCTCTAGTGCATCCGTTGCATGGCAATCCCTACTCACTCACATTGATATCTATTAATGGGCATCTCCATAGCCTGTTGATATGCCTAGTTGATGTGAGACTATCTTGTCCTTTTTGTCTTCTCCACAGCCACCATTCTATTCCACCTATAGGGCTATATCCATGGCTCACGCTCATGTATTGCGTGAAGATTGAAAAAGTTTTGAAAAAGTTAGAGTATGAAACAATTGCTTGGCTTGTCATCGGGGTTGTGCATGATTTAAATACTTTGTGTGGTGAAGATAGAGCATAGCCAGACTATATGATTTTGTAGGGATAACTTTCTTTGGCCATGTTATTTTGAGAAGACATAATTGCTTTGTTAGTATGCTTGAAGTATTATTATTTTTATGTCAATATAAACTTTTGTCTTGAATCTTTCGAATCTGAATATTCATATCACAATTAAGAAGATTTGCATTGAAATTATGCCAAGTAGCACTCCGCATAAAAAATTCTCTTTTTATCATTTACCTACTCGAGGACGAGCAGGAATTAAGCTTGGGGATGCCTGATACGTCTCCAACGTATCTATAATTTTTGATTGCTCCATGCTATATTATCTACTATTTTGGACTATATTGGGCTCTATTTTCCACTTTTATATTATTTTTGGGACTAACCTATTAACCGGAGGCCCAGCCCAGAATTGCTGTTTTTTTGCCTATTTCAGTGTTTCAAAGAAACGGAATATCAAACGGAGTCCAAACTTAATGAAACCTTCGGGAACGTGATTTTCTCAACGAACGTGATCCAGGAGAGTTGGGCCCTACGCCAAGGCATCAAAGAGGCGGTCACGAGGGTGGGGGGCACGCCCCCCTATGGCGCGCCCCCTGCCTTGTGGGCCCCTCGAAGCTCCACCGACGTACTCCTTCCTCCTATATATACCTACGTACCCCCAAACGATCAGAACAAGAGCCAAAAACCTAATTCCAGCGCCGCAACTTTCTGTATCCACGAGATCCCATCTTGGGGCCTGTTCCGGAGCTCCACCGGAGAGGGCCGTCATCACGGAGGGCTTCTACATCATCATAGCCTCTCCGATGAAGTGTGAGTAGTTTACCTCAGACCTTCGGGTCCATAGTTAGTAGATAGATGGCTTCTTCTCTCTTTTTGGATCTCAATACAAAGTTCTCCCCCTCTCTTGTGGAGATCTATTCGATGTAATCTTCTTTTTGCGGTGTGTTTGTTAAGACCGATGAATTGTGGGTTTATGATCAAGTCTATCTATGAATAATATTTGAATCTTCTCTGAATTCTTTTATGTATGATTGGTTATCTTTGCAAGTCTCTTCGAATTATCCGTTTGGTTCAGCCAACTAGATTGGTAGTTCTTTCCATGGGAGAAGTGCTTAGCTTTGGGTTCGATCTTGCGGTGTCCTTTCCTAGTGATAGAAGGGGCAGCAAGGCACGTATTGCATCGTTGCCATCGAGGATAACAAGATGGGGTTTATTTCATGTTGCATGAATTTATCTCTCTACATCATGTCATCTTGCTTAAGGCGTTACTCTGTTTTTAACTTAATACTCTAGATGCATGCTGGATAGCGGTCAATGAGTGGAGTAATAGTAGTAGATGCAGAATCGTTTTGGTCTACTTGTCACGGACGTGATGCCTATATAGATGATCATGCCTAGATATTCTCATAAGTATGCTCAATTCTGTCAATTGCTCAATAGTAATTTGTTCACCCACCGTAGAATACTTATGCTCTTGAGAGAAGCCACTAGTGAAACCTATGGCCCCTGGGTCTATTCTCATCATATCAATCTCCATCGCTTTAATCTTGCTTTGCTTTTTACTTTGCTTTTACTTTTCACTTTGCATCTCTATACCAAAAATACCAAAAATATTATATCTATCAGATCTCACTCTCGTAAGTGACCGTGAAGGGATTGACAACCCCTAATCATGTTGGTTGCGAGTAGCTATCGTTTTGTGCAGGTACGAGGGACTTGAGCATGGCCTCCTACTAGATTGATACCTTGGTTCTCAAAAACTGAGGGAAATACTTACGCTACTCTGCTGCATCATCCCTTCCTCTTTGGGGAAAACCAACGCAAGCTCAAGACGTAGCAATGATCATCGTGCTAAGCTAACGGATGGGTCAAGTCAATCACATCATTCTCTAATGATGTGATCCCGTTAATCAAATGACAACTCATGTCTATGGTTTAGGAAACATAACTATCATTGATTCAACGAGCTAGTCGAGTAGACGCAAACTAGTGGAACTCTGTTTGTCTATGTATTCACACATGTACTAAGTTTCCGGTTAATACAATTCTAGCATGAATAATAAACATTTATCATGATATAAGAAAATATAAATAACAACTTTATTATTGCCTCTAGGGCATATTTCCTTCAGTCTCCTATTTGCACTAGAGTCAATAATCTAGTTCACATCATCATGTGATTTCACACCAATAGTTCACATCTTTATGTGATTAGTTCACATCTTCATGTGACTAATACCCAAAGGGTTTACTAGAGTCAATATCTAGTTCACATTGCTATGTGATTAATACCCAAAGAGTGATCATGTTTTGCTTGCGAGAGAAGTTCAGTCTACGGGTCTGCAACATTCGGATCCGTATGTATTTCGCAAATTTTCTATGTCTACAATGTTTTGCATGGAGCTACTATATCTAATTGCTCCCACTTTCAATATGTATCTAGATCGAGACTTAGAGTCATCTAGATCGGTGTCAAATCTTGCATCGACGTAACTCTTTACGACGAACTCTTTGTCACCTCCATAACCGAGAAACATTTCCTTATTCCACTAAGGATATTTTTTACCGTTGTCCAGTGAACCACTCCTAGATCACTATTGTATCCTCTTGCCAAACTTATGGTGAGGTACACAATAGGTCTGTTACACAACATAGCACACTTTATAGAACCTATGACTGAGGCATAGGGAATGACTTCTCATTCTTTTTCTATTTTCTGCCTTGGTCGGGTTTTGAGTCTTTACTCAACTTCACACCTTGCAACACAGGCAAGAACTCCTTCTTTGACTATTCCATTTTGAACTACTTCAAAATCTTGTCAAGGTATGTACTCATTGAAAATATATCAAGCGTCTTGATCTATCTCTATAGATCTTGATGCTCAATATGTAAGTAGCTTCACTGAGGTATTTCTTTGAAAAACTCCTTTCAAACACTCCTTTATGCTTTCCAGAAAATTCTACATTATTTCTAATCAACAATATGTCATTCACATATACTTATCAGAAATGTTGTAGTGCTCCCACTCACTTTCTTGTAAATACAAGCTTCACCACAAGTCTGTATAAAACCATATGCTTTGATCATTTTATTAAAGCATATATTACAACTCCGAGATGCTTGCACCAGTCCATAGATGGATCGATGGAGCTTGCTCACTTTGTTAGCACCTTTAGGATCGACACAACCTCCTGCTTGCATCCTATACAACTCTTCTTTAAGAAATCCATTGATGAATGCAGTTTTGACATCCATTTGCCAGATTTCATAAAATGCGGCAACTGCTAACATGATTCGGACAGACTTTTAAGCATCGATACAAGTGAGAAAATCTCATCGTAGTCAACACCTTGCGACAATTCGAGTTTGTAGACAGTAACACTACTATCAGCGTCCGTCTTCCTCTTGAAGATCCATTTATTCGCAATGACTCACCGATCATCGGGCAAGTCAATTAAAATCCATACTTTGATCTCATGCATGGATCTCATCTCAGATTTCATGGTCTCAAGCCATTTTGCGGAATCTGGGCTCATCATCGCTTCCTCATAGTTCATAGGTTCGTCATGGTCTAGTAACATGACTGCTAGAACAGGATTACCGCACCACTCTGGTGCAGACCATACTCTGGTTGACCTACGAGGTTCGGTAGTAACTTGATCTGAAGTTTCATGTTCATCATCATTAGCTTCCTCACTAATTGGTGTAGGAATCACTGGAACTGATTTCTGTGATGAACTACTTTCCAATTTGGGAGAAGGTACAATTACCTCATCAAGTTCCACTTTCCTCCCACTCACTTCTTTCGAGAGAAACTTCTTCTCTAGAAAGGATCCATTCTTAGCAACGAATATCTTGCCTTTGGATCTGTGATAGAAGGTGCACCCAACAGTTTCCTTTGGGTCTCCTATGAAGGCGCATTTCTCCGATTTGGGTTCGAGCTTATCAGGTTGAAACCTTTTCACATAAGCATCACAACCCCAAACTTTAAGAAACAACAACTTGGGTTTCTTGCTAAACCACAGTTCATATGGTGTCGTCTCAACGGATTTAGATGGTGCCCTATTTAACGTGGATGCAGCTGTCTCTAATGCATAACCCCAAAACGATTGTGGTAAATTGGTAAGAGACATCATAGATCGCAACATATCTAATAAAGTACGGTTATGGCATTCAGACACACCATTATGCTATGGTGTTCCAGATGGCGTGAGTTGTGAAACTATTCCACATTGTTTTAAATGAAGGCCAAACTCGTAACTCAAATATTCGTCTCCGCGATCAGATTGCAGAAACTTTATTTTCTTGTTATGATGATTTTCCACTTCACTCTGAAATTCTTTGAACTTTTCAAATGTTTCATACTTATGTTTCATCAGGTAGATATACCCATATCTGCTCAAAACATCTGTGAAGGTCAGAAAATAACTATACCCGCTGTGAGCCTCAACACTCATCAGACCGCATACATCAGTATGTATTATTTCCAATAAGCCAGTTGCTCGCTCCATTGTTTCGAAGAACGGAGTCTTAGTCATCTTGCCCATGAGGCATGGTTCGCAAGCATCAAGTGATTCATAATCAAGTGATTCCAAAATCCCATCATCATGGAGTTTCTTCATGCGCTTTACACCAATATGACCTAAACGGCAGTGCCACAAATAATTTGCACTATCATTATTAACTTTGTATCTTTTGGTTTCAATATTATGAATATGTGCATCACTACGACCGAGATTCAATAAACCAATTATATTGAGTGTATGACCATAGAAGGTTTTATTCATGTAAATAGAACAACAATTATTCTTTGACACAAATGAATAACCGTATTGCAATAAACATGATCCAATCATATTCATGCTCAACGCAAACACCAAATAACATTTATTTTAGGTTCAACACTAATCCTGGAGGTAAAGGGAGTGTGCGATGGTGATCTTATCAACCTTGGAATCACTTCCAACACACATCATCACCTCGCCCTTAACTAGTCTCTGTTTATTTTGCAACTCCTGTTTCGAGTTACTACTCTTAGCAACTGAACCAGTATCAAATACTGAGGGGTTGCTATAAACACTAGTAAAGCACACATCAATAACATGTATATCAAATATACTTTTGTTCACTTTGCCATCCTTATTATCCGCCAAGTATCTAGGGTAGTTCCACTTCTAGTGACCATTTCCTTTGCAGTAGAAGCACTCAGTTCCAGGCTTGGGTCTAGCTTTGGGCTTCTTTATGGGAGCAGCAACTTGCTTGCTATTCTTCTTTGAAGTTCCTCTTTCTTTCCCTTTGCCCTTTTCTTGAAACTAGTGGTCTTGCTAACCATCAACACTTGATACTATTTCTTGATTTCTACCTTCGTCGATTTCAGCACCATGAAGAGCTTGGGAGTTACTTTCGTCATCCCTTGCATATTATAGTTCATCACTAAGTTCTAGTTACTTGGTGATAGTGACTAGAGAACTTTGTTAATTACTATCTTATCTGGAAGATTAAATCCCACTTGATTCAAGCAATTTTAGTACCCAGACTATCTGAGCACATGCTCACTGGTTGAGCTATTCTCCTCCATCTTGTAGGCAAAGTACTGTCAGAGGTCTCCTACCTCTTGACACGGGCATGCGTATGAAATACCAATTTCAACTCTTAGAACATCTTATATGCTCCGTGGCGTTCAAAACATTTTTGAAGTCTCGGTTCTAAGTCGTAAAGCATGGTGCACTAAACTATCAAGTAGTCATCATACCGAGTTTGTCAAACATTCATAACATCTGCATCTGCTCCTGCAATAGGTCCATCACCTAGCGGTGCATCAAGGACATAATTCTTGTGTGCAGCAATGAGGATAATCCTCAGATCACGGACCTTGTCCGCATCATTGCTGCTATCATCTTTCAACATAGTTTTTCTCTAGGAACATATAAAATATACGGGGAGTTACATCGCGAGCTATTGATCTACAACATAGTTATGCAAATACTATCAGGACTAAGTTCATGATAAATTAAAGTTCAATTAATCATATTACTTAAGAACTCCCACTTAGATAGACATCCCTCTAGTCATCTAAATGATCACGTGATCCAAATCAACTAAACCATCTCCGATCATCACGTGAGATGGAGTAGTTTTCAATGGTGACCATCACGTGATCGCATGTGCACGTAGAGCTTATCACACCCGATCATCACGTGGTGTCTCGGCACGACGAACTGTCGCAACGGTGCATACTCAGGGAGAACACTTATACCTTGAAATTTAGTCAGAGGTCATCTTATAATGCTACCGCCGAACTAAGAAAATAAGATGCATAAAGGATAAACATCACATGCAATCAAAATATGTGACATGATATGGCCATGATCATCTTGCGCCTTTGATCTCCATCTCCAAAGTACCGTCATGATCTCTATCGTCACCGGCATAACACCATGATCTCCATCATCTTGATCTCTATCAACGTGTCATCACATGGTCGTCTTGCCAACTGTTGCTCTTGCAACTATTGCTATCGCATAGCGATAAAGTAAAGCAATTATTTGGCGCTTGAATCTTATGCAATAAAGAGACAACCATAAGGCTTCTGCCAGTGGCCGCTAACTTGAACAAAATATGATCATCTCATACAACAACATATATCTCATCACGTCTTGACCATATCACATCACAACAAGCCCTGCAAAACAAGTTAGACGTTCTCTACTTTGTTGTTGCAAGTTTTACATGGCTGCTACCGGCTGAGCAAGAACCGTTCTTACCTACGCATCAAAAACCACAACGCGGTATAGTAATTGCTTTTTGATCTTCAGAAAGAACCCTGTTCATTGAATCCGAGTCAACTAAAGTTGGAGAAACAGACACCCACTAGCCACCTGTGTGCGAAACACGTAGGTAGAACCAGTCTCGTGTAAGCGTACGCGTAATGTCTGTCTGAGCCGCTTCATCCAACAATACTGCTGAATCAAGAATCAACTAGTGACAGTAAGAAATATGTATATACCCACGCCCACGACTCCTTTGTGTTCTACTCGTGCATATAACATCTATGCATAAACCTGGCTCGGACACCACTGTTGGGGAACACAGTAATTTCAAAAAAAAATCTATGCACACGTAAGATCATGGTGATGCATAGCAACGAGAGGGAAGAGTGTTGTCCACGTACCCTCGTAGACCCTAAGCGTAAGCGCTATGACAACGCGGTTGATGTAGTCATACATCTTCACGATCAACCGATCCTAGCACCGAAGGTACGGCACCTCCGCAATCTGCACATATTTGGCTCAGTGACGTCCCACAAACTCACGATCAAGCAGAGTGTTGAGGGAGAGCTTCATCAGCACGACGGCGTGATGACGGTGATGATGATGCTATCGGAACAGGGCTTCGCCTAAGCACTGCTACGATATGACCGAGGTGGATTTTGGTGGAGGGGGGCACCGCACACGGCTAAGAGATCAATGATCAACTTATGTGTCTATGGGGTGCCCCCTGGCCACGTATATAAAGGATGGAGGGAGGAGGAGGCCGGCCCTCATAGGGCGCGCCCAAAGTGTGGAGTCCTACTAGGACTCCCTAGTCCCCGTAGGATTCCACCTCCCACATGGAATAGGAAAAAGGGAAAGGAGAAGGAGAAGGAAGGAAGGAAGGGGCACCCCTTTCCCTAGTCCAATTCGGAACAGTCCATGGGGAAGGGGCGCGGCCACCCTTGAGGCCTTTCTCTCCAATCCCATATGGCCCATTAAGGCCCAATACGAATTCCCGTAACTCTCCGGTGCTCTGAAAAATACCCGAATCACTCGGAACCTTTCCGATGTCCGAATATAGACTTCCAATATATCGATCTTTATGTCTCGACCATTTCGAGACTCCTCGTGATGTCCCCGATCTTATCTGGGACTCCGAACAAACTTCCATCATCAAATCACATAACTTATAATACAAATCATCGCAGAATGTTAAGCGTGCGGACCCTACGGGTTCGAGAACTATGTAGACATGATCGAGACTCATCTCTGATCAATAACCAATAGCGGAACCTGGATGCTCATATTGGTTCCTACATATTCTACGAAGATTTTTATCGGTCAAACCACATAACAACATATGTTGTTCCCTTTTGTCATCGGTATGTTACTTGGCCGAGATTCGATCATCGGTATCTCAATACCTAGTTCAATCTCGTTACCGGTAAGTCTCTTTACTCGTTCCGTAATGCATCATCCCGCAACTAACTCATTAGTCACATTGCTTGCAAGGCTTATAGTGACGTGCATTACTGAGAGGGCCCAGAGATACCTCTCCGACAATTGGAGTGACAAATCCTAATCTCGATCTATGCCAACTCAACTAAAACCATCGGAGACACTTGTAGAGCACATTTATAATCACCCGGTTACGTTATGATGTTTGGTAGCACACAAAGTGTTCCTCCGGTATTCAGGAGTTGCATGATCTCATAGTCATAGGAACATGTATAAGTTATGGAGAAAGCAATAGCAACAAACTAAACGATCATCGTGCTAAGCTAACGGATGGGTCAAGTCAATCACATCATTCTCTAACGATGTGATCCCGTTAATCAAATGACAACTCATGTCTATGGTTTAGGAAACATAACCATCATTGATTCAACGAGCTAGTCAAGTAGACGCAAACTAGTGACACTCTGTTTATCTATGTATTCACACATGTACTAAGTTTCCGGTTAATACAATTTTAGCATGAATAATAAACATTTATCATGATATAAGGAAATTTAAATAACAACTTTATTATTGCCTTTAGGGCATATTTCCTTCAGTTAGGGATGATGGTTGTTCGTTAGTTTTGTCGTTGCTAGTTGCCCTCTATTGTGCTCTTGTCCGTTGGATTGCTAGGATCTGTTGTTCCAGTTGTTGGAAGAAGATTGGGCGGTTCTCCTTTTGGTCGACATTCCCACTGCAAGTGATATTTTTTTATCCATTTCTTTGTTTAATCATCTCACCACCTACGACAATGATGTTCTAGCATGCACATTGTCGTAGTAAAGAAGTTGGGTATAATCATAGCCTTCAAAGCATAGTGACTATTATGGTCCCATTAACCCCACAAATTTCAAGCCTGATTTATCAAACCCGGACGAGTTGAGGAGAATGGAATTCAGGTTAAGCAGGAGTCGAAGACAGTCTGCGGTACCATTGTATAAAATGATCTATTGGCATTTGTCATTCTGCTTATTGATAGAGCTCCTCCCTCCCTCAACTGTTACTGCAGCTGCTCGTGGCCAGGGCCGCAATGTACGTGAAGGTGTTCAATAGAGGGGTCATTCCGCCGGCCTACATCATCAGGAAGAGGAATAGCAGGACCGGGCTGCCCTTCACCTATTATAACGGCATCTACCTTAACTCAGTTAACCTGAACTCCATAACTAAAGCTATGTTTATTCAGGTATATAATATGTCTTGCTCAGAATTTCCAGTTGCTAGAAGTTAGCTTCTCTATAAAGTCTGATATCGCTAATCTCAAATGAATCTTTATTTATATTTTGTTTTAATTAGTGTGCCAATTTTCTTTTGCCGCGCAGTGCCTTTGAAGATATATAGCGGTGGCGCAGAAGGACTGATCTTCTTGTTCGGACGACGTCATCCACTCGACCAGCTTCAAGCTCTGCAAGAGGAGAGGTTACTAGAAAGGACGGGTGTGTAAGATTGATTTCATATGGACTTGGGACTGGATTGAAGAAAGCTCCAGGTTTTGGTTTATGTTTATATAATACAAGAATGTTGTTGCCTTGGGTGTAGATGTACGCGTTCTTTTGCAATTGTGGTTGAGGGCCTGCTATGGCATCGACGACAACCATGTCAAGAT
Organism: Triticum dicoccoides; assembly: GCF_002162155.2. Lineage (NCBI taxonomy): Eukaryota > Viridiplantae > Streptophyta > Magnoliopsida > Poales > Poaceae > Triticum > Triticum dicoccoides. The sequence continues at coordinate 629,392,517 of NC_041386.1, forward strand.
GAACGGCTGGGTCTGTGATGACATTCTGTCAAGTAGATGACTATATTCTTAAAAATTGAGCTTTTCATTTGGAGTCAGTTTGTTATTTAATCTAAATGCTCGATCCTTCTTCTAAGCTAGATACTCAAATTATTCTGCTTTGTGCAACCGTCCACTTATGTTTACATGGTTTGGAAATCTTGCTCTATACTATTGAATTAGATAATAGAACAGGCCGCCATGACGTTTAGCAGCTCCTTCCAGAATCATTTGCTCTTATGATTTCTTTCTACTATGCAGTTATCCTCTACATCCTCTTTGTCAGCAGCAGGTTGAGGAAGATCACTCGATTCATTCTCCGACCCAAGTGTGAAATTATATCCTTTATATGCAAACATGAATCTGGAAAATGTATTTCCTTACTTTTGGGGCAAGATCCTGAAATTCTCCTGTTTGCGGCTATATACATGCTATGAAATATGTTCTCACGTTAAACTCTTACAAGCGCGTACGTTAGCTCTATGGCTACATGCTGAACTAACATTGTTATAGGATTTCTATTGTATTCCCTTATTAGCATTAGGTGGTACAGAATGAAGTGTTGGTGGGTTGTCGTTACAAGCTTTATGATTTTTGGAGGAAGATCCTTTCAGAATTTAGTTAACACCATTTCTTATTTTTGGTAATTATCTATGTGCAAATTTACTTTTGCTCTGTGTGTATGCCATGCTAATTTCTTATGTAGTACTTTGTTGGAAGATGGATTTGTATTACTTAATACAATTTGCGTAAGTCAAGTGTGTGTAGATCGTAAATATTAGATAAATGGATATCAGAAAAAAAAGGAACTTGACCAGGCATTCCACCATCTTGTGCTACACCGTCATGTATGTTAACCTCTATGATGTATATTCACTACATTTGTCCATGATGAAGCTCAGTAGATATTTGGTATGCACTTATCTGTAACTGCAAACTAATTTGTTTTGATATATAAAGCTTTGATATTCATTAGGTGAAGTTGTTGTTTGGTGGGTTGCTAAGAAATTGCAGCTGGGTGAGGACTGCCAAAGAGCATGGGCAAAACTGAGGAGGACTAAGCAAGGAGGGGCATGCAAATAGAAATCCCTAGTTTATTCGTCCCTCTATTCCTATCATGAGTACCGATTTGAGTCATGAAATAATTGCGCAGACACATTGGTTGGAAAACATGGAGTTATGACGTGTCTGCCTTCCACTCTCTCCGTTCCTATATAAAAGACCTTTAGGCCTCCTTTGGTTTGAAGGAATTTCATAGGAATTTTAGAGGATAGGATTTTTATAGGATTTTTTTCCTTTAGAGCCCTTTGGTTTATAGGAATAGATTCCTATTCCTACGTAGGATTGGTTTCTATCCTCCACATTTCATAGGAAAATAAAAATGAGCCTAGACTCAATGGAAAAATTCCTTTGGTGTCAACCAAATGACATCTCGTTTCCTATTCCTACTCATAGGATTTGAGATACATGCCATCGCATTTCCTACAAAATTCCTATTCCTATGATAATCCTATCCTATGAACCAAAAGAGGCCTTAGAGATTCTACTATAGACTACATACGGAATGAGTGAATCTACACTCTAAAGATTCTATATACATTCGTATGTAGTCCATAGTGTAATGTCTAAAGGTCTTATATTTAGAAACGAAGGGAGTTTTAGCGTTGTGATGCCTAAATATAACTTACCTCTTGATTTAGTGAGAGTAACTAATTAGTTCTTAGGATGCATTTTCACTTGTCGTTAATTATAAGAGTTTAAGAATACATATTACTTTCTACATACCACATCATACACAAACTGACGAACAATTTTCATTGTACCATACATCTTCTTTCTCCCATGTTGTAAACACCTTTGGTAAACTAGAGGATACCCAGCGCGTTGCTGCGGGAATTCATTGATAAAAAATTGGTTGATAACATGAGAACTAAAATTAAAATACATGTGGCTTTGTATGATTATGTATAGTTATTAAAATATCTATTGAATGGTAGTATTGGTATCCCTAAAAATGATGGTAGCTTTTGTAAAAAGAAATGGTATTTGATCCAATGGCTACATTGCAATGTTATTTAAAAAAATACACAAAACTAGAAAATGGACAGCATGTACTCCTAGACTGTTTGGAACTGGTTGAGAGCTGACTTGAGAAGGTAGAACATAGTTTGCTGATGTGTAGAGGAAGGTAATAGTAAAAGAAAGAAAGAAAATATAAGGCCAGATCTAGCAATGTTGTGACAGATTGTTCATTTACACAGCCTTGTTTGGCCACACTTATTGTTTTCCAATCTACGTGACATAGTTATTAATTAATTGCTCTAAGGATAGAACCAACAGTAATACTATCAATTAGAAACACATATGAAAATAAAAATGACATGTGTACTTTTTGTCTTCAATGTAACCATCTCATCCAGGTAGATTGGTTATCCTCCTTAGGCATGCCATCTAATCGGTAATGATGCAACAACATATGGGTTGAAGAAGAAATCACCGATGCAGCTGTACAAAAAGACTCAATAGGCAGCATAAGCACTTGTACTACGGTAACCTGTATGAGTAATTTAAAAAATGATCTTAGCTGCAAATATGGTAAAGGAAAGCAAAGTCCATGTAGATGGACACCAACAAATTGCATTCCAAAAAGACAAAATGTGTTTTGCAACTCTACATCTTCCGAATGATGGATGGTTAAAACACACAAATTAGTACCTTGTAAGATATATGAGGGACAGATGAACGCCTTTGAAGCTGACTATAAGCAGCCTGACATCTGCAGCACCATGGGAGTCGTCGTTGTAGGGCTCCAAACGTGAGCTGCCAAAATCGAAAGGCTTTCAAGCATAGTACCACACAATGATGCAGATGATTTGCATAAAGTAAGCGTAGGAGATATATTAGCATCTCAGATTGTAGAAGGTGAGGCATTAATAGCCACGATTCATTGGCTGTCAAAGTACTTTAGTTTTTTTGAGAACCAAATGCTATATCTAGAGCCTACCAAGAGTGTCAACTGACCAAAGGTTGCCCTAGGTATGGCTAATCAACATATGGTAAATGCTTGACTAGCTTTTGTGAAATCTTAGACCTAAAATTCTGCCGGGTCAAGCAGTACAAAAATTGGGCCTGCTACCAGCATGAGGATTGCCTAATAATTGTACGTGCTGTACAATATGTAGCTCATAATTATTGCACCATTAGTGTTTGACACGAGAAATAATAAAAACAACATGGTTGTTATGCTATTATTATCTCTCCATGCTCCAGGGGAAATAAAACATTGCGAGTGTGCCAGTGTACTATGTACACAAATAAACATAGGGAAACTTGCACTTTATTAATCTCTCATTGGAGAAACAAAATTACAAAATCCCTTTACATATGCATTCTGAGGCCAACTAGCACATCCTACCTGACTATAGCCATTGCGGTCTCCTGGTTCCCGTGGCCTCGGAAGGCTCCTGGTTAATTACTCCCATGGGTTACTCCGTGAGATACCTCTAATTAAGCCGTGTGGTCGTCTTCATTGTCTGCGCTTCACATTCTCCATGCATAATGGTGGTGGTGGTGGTGTATTGGCCGCTGCAGAGCCCATGCCCTTGTCGGTACACGCGCCGCTGAAGACATGGCTTTGTGCTTGCGACGCCCGCCCTGGCCGTCGCGCCTCGTCGGTCTTGGAGGCGTTGATGAACTTAGTGTTGAAGTTGCATGGGTCCTGCTTGGCTCAGACTTATTGGCGATCGTTAGCTTCATTGGGGTATGCCTCGTGGGAGTATGCTTTTGGTGGAGACCGGCGTCGATGTAAAACCAACACACGCTTACATCAGCATGGCCGGTGTGGTTGCTGCCTTGTCTCAGCTACATGCCGATTATTCTGCGGTCCTTCAAGACAAAGGACACCGCCTCACAGGGCATGGAAACGTGACGTCGTAGAGGCCGTGTCGCCTTGGGCTGGTGCTACGCCAAAGGGTGACCTGTGCGCCGGCAACGCCATGGACATGTACACTGAGATTGTATGCCAAAGACCTGTCGGCTGTGATGGGTGCGCTTCACTTGATTGGACGCCAAGTCTGGCAATCCGCTTTATCATGGAGCACCGCCTAGCGAACTCGTGGAGAGACGATCGTATTGGTTGCATCACCTTGTCTCAGCTGGACGCCATAATCGATGGTCTGCTAAGACAAGGATCACGCCAAGACCTGTTCACCATGGACTTGTCTCGGGCTATGTCACCTGGCCTATAAGCACTTTTGAAGCATAAAAGTTTTAGGCGATGATGCATAACAAAAGAATGTAGGAAGTCACAAGTACTAGAAAGAAGGCTCAAAATACATGTACATGAACGTTGGATGCTTAAAAATAAATATTTCGAAGCATGGTTCTATATTGCGGTAAACTATGTGAACTGAAAAAATACAAAACCCATTAGGAAGCATGGATATCTGGAAGCATCAAACTTATGCTATCTCCACATAAGAATGGAAGCATAAAAAACTGGAAGTAGAAATTGGCAATGATTGTTGCCAACATGCAGGCGCATCATTTTGTAATCTGCAAACCAATTACATTCAAATTGATTGGTTCTTTTTTTGTACACATAAAAACAAGGCAGAACATGATAAAAACATGGAATCAATTAATTACCATCAATCAGGTAAAATTGTATTCAAATCAAGGAACAAAAAAGGAATAACAAACTACGGTAGGCCACTACTAGTTCACCAATCGAGTGGTGGTGGTGGAGATGTTGGGCGCACCCAATAGCCTCCGTCTAACCTAGTGATGCAACGGCGGAGCTGGTGGGCACAACCACCTACTGAAGGGAAGTCACACCGGCGAGCTCATCAGTGAAAACATCGTGGAGCAGGTCACTCATGGGTTTGGGTTTGGATCTGGGTCGTGCGGTGGATCGTGTGGTCGGCAACGAGGTGAGAAGGAAGCACGGTGTGTAGCTGGTTGAATCTGAGCGGAGAAATTGGAGAGGATAGAGACGGCCATGTTGATGGCGAGCTCGAGGCATGCGTGAGGGAGAGATGAGAGGGAGGGGAACGGAAGAGATGGAACAAAAATAGATGAGCGAGATATGGGATATGCAATCGTGCATGCGTGATTTACGGGTGGTCAGCAACAGCTGGGAGGAATTAGAAACAAGGGTCAATGTGTTTTACTTGTCCACCGTAGGATTTAACTAGAATCAACGAATATGGAGTGGTCTAATGTTGGTTGTCTATCAGACCATAGATAAAAAGTGTTCACATATATAGGCATCACGTCTGTGACAATTAAACCGATTCTTGCATGCATCTACTACTATTACTCCACAAATCGATCGCTATCCAACATGCATCTATAGTATTAAGTTCATAGCAAACAGAGTAACGCTTTAAGCAAGATGACATGACGTGGACAAAGTAAACTCAAGCAACATGAATAAAACCCATCGTTTTATCCTTAGTAGCAACAATACAATATGTACCTCACTACTCCTTCTGTCACGAGATGAGGACACCACAAATTGAACCCACTACAAAGTGCCTCTCCTACTGAAGATAAATCAATCTAGTTGGTCAAACCAAACAGATAGATCGGAGAGAAATACAAAACTATCATAATCATGCATAATAAAGTTCAGAAATGACTCAATTACTTTCAATGAATAATCTGATCATAAACCCACAATTCATCGGATTCCAACAAACACACCGCTTCAAAAGAAGATTACATCGGATAGAACTCCAAGTAGATCGAGGAGAACCATTGTATTGAATATCAAAGAGAGAGAGAGAGAAGAAGTCATCTAGCTACTACCTATGGACCCATAGGTCTGTGGTGAACTACACACACGTCATCGGTAGGGCACTAAGGTTGATGTAAAAGCCCTCCGTGATCGATTCCCCCTCAATCAGAGTATCGAAAAAGGCTTCCAGATGGGATCACGGAAGAACAGAAGCTTGCGGTGGCGGAAGAATTGTTTCGGGTGGCTCTATGGAGGTTTCCCAATATTTGCGAATTTATAGAAGTGGAATTAGCTCAGATGAAGCCATGTGGGGCCCACAAGGCATCAGGGAATGCCCTGTTGTCTTGTCGTCTCCTCGTTTGCCGTATGCTCTCCTCCTGGAGCTTCTAGGGTCCCTTTTGTTCAGAAAAAATCGTCAAAAAGTTTCGTAGCGTTTGGACTCTATTTGGTACTGATTTTTCTGTAAAATCAAAAACAAGTGAAAAACAACAACTAGCATGGGTAATAGGGTAGTTCCTAAAAAATGATATAAAATTACATATAAATGCATATAAATTATCCAAGATTGATAATCTAATAGCATGAAACAATTAAAAAATATAGATACGTTGGAGACGTATCAATATTCACTAAGTGTTAATACTTTCTTCCAGTTCTCTATTAAAATGAGCACCTTAATTACCTTAGATTTCCATTAGGACCCTGCTCTCATGGGAGGGTAGGACAAAATATGTTACACAAGTTATACATGCCTACATGTGATCGATGAATTTGAGCTATTGTGTATCGCTCTAGGTTGTGACTGTTACATGATTGATGTCATCCAAATATCCATCGCTACACCATGCCTACTCTTTGCTCATATAGTCTTTGCTAAGTTACTAATATTGTTTCTACTGTTCCAACTGCTACTGTTATAATTACTATTGCCACTACTACTGTTACCACTACTATCAAAATTATCATATTATTGTGCTATTAATACTTCGCTGCAGAGAAACAACTTCTCAGATGTGGTTGAATTTACAACTCAACTGCTAAGTCTTATAAATATTCTTTGGCTTCCCTTGTGTCAAATCAATAAATTTGGGTGAAATACTACCCTTAAAAACTGTTGTGATCCCCTATACTTGTGGGTTATCAGCCTCCTCCTACCTTAACTCTTCAATTTTAAGAAGTTAAGAAGAAGTGGTTCCTAGCCAAACTCCTAAAACTTGCTAAAAATAGCACACAATTTCATTTCAAACACAAATACAAACTACTCAATTACATTATTAAACAAAGGTAACACATCATAATTAGATGATTTATCACTACATAACATACTTCGACAACTTTAAAGTAGTCCTCATCGTCAGAGATCTTGTCCCAATTCAAGTCGGTGTCAGAGGAAATAGGGATCACCCCCACCCACCACCACCACCATCGGAGGGATCGGCCTCACCGTCGTTGTTGCTAAGCTTCTTGGACTCAAACAACCCTTGTTCCTCGGCGACAAGCTCCAGATTCTTCGCGATGAGCTTAGGCCATATAGGCTTGTCCATGCACTTAGCCTCGAGCAGGGAGGCCACTTGAGGCTTGACGAAGTCTGGGACATGGCTGTTGAGGGGGAAGCTTACCTTCACTCATCTATCATAGTAGCGGACCACTGCCATGTCGTACACATGTGCGGCTTACTTCGCAGACTAGAATGTGCAGAGTTGAAGAGGTAGGTTTAGGGCTTTGCGTGGGTGGCTAACATCTAGCCTCACGTCTCAATATATAGATGATCAGAATACAATTACATATGTATACAAATACGTGTACATGTACAATATGCTAGACCATATTTTACATGCCACCTCAATCTGAACTACATACAAGATTCATATTGGTTCTAAAGCGGTCTAGCATATGTCGAGTAGCGGGTTTAGTAAATACATCCGCTAGCTGATCATCAGTTGAGATGAACCTGACTTCCATTTTACCAACAACTACTCGTTCTCTCAAAAAAAGGAAATCAATCTCAATGTGTTTGGTCCGAGCATGAAACACTGGATTCGCCGCCAGGTAAGTTGCCCCTAAGTTATCACACCATAATATGGGTGTGCGCTACCGTGTGACTCTAAGTTCTGTGAGAACTGTGTCTATCCAAATGGCTTCAGCTGCGCCATTGGCCAATGCATTATACTCTGCCTCGGTGCTAGACCTCGAGACTGTAGGCTGCTTCTTGGAACTCCAAGATATAAGATTGGGTCCAACAAGTACAGCAAAGCCACCAGTAGAACGTCTGTCATCAACACAACCTGCCTAGTCTGCATCCGTGAATATACTGACTCCAGTAAATCTGGACTTACGAATCCGTAGTCTTGTGTCTAGCGTACCTTTGACATACCTCAGAATACTCTTAACTGCTTCCCAATGAACCTCCATAGGCTGAGATAGGAACTGGCACACTTTGTTCACGGCAAAGGAGATGTCTGGATGAGTGAGTGTCTGATACTGAAGTGCTCCAACAACACTGCGATACCTAAAAGAATAATCGGTACTCAGCAATGCACCACTATGACGCGAGAGGATCTCGGGTGTGGCAAGAGGAGTGGAAGTGGACTTGCAGTTCTCCATGTTGACGCAATGAAGGAGATCAAGTGCATACTTCTTCTACGTCAATGTCATGCCCCCTGAATGAAAGGATGCTTCCAGTCCATGAAAGTACTCCAGTCGGCCGAAGTCTTTGACGGGAAAACTCGTAGACAAGGACTGCACAAGGTGATCCACCACGGTAGGTGTAGAACGAGCAATCACAATATCATCAACGTACACCAGCATGTATATCTGGATAGCACCATGTGAAAAAATAAACAAGGACACATCTGCCTTGGAGGGAGCAAAACCAAGCTATGAGAGACGTTGACACAGCCGAGCATACCAGGCACGCGGCGACTGTTTGAGCCCATAGATAGACCTCTGGAGTTTGCAGACATGAGAGGGATAACGAGAATCCTCAAAATCAGGGGGTTGTTGCATGCAGGCATCTTCGGCCAAAAAACCGTGGAGAAAAGCATTACTCACATCGATCTATCGAAAACTCCACCCGCGGGAGACAGCAAGAGAGAGGACCCGACGAACCGTGGCAGGCTTCACCACGGGGCTGAAAGTATCTCCATAGTCGATCCCTTGCTGTTGAGTAAAACCACGAGCAACAAGGCGAGCTTTGTGCTTGTCAACAGAACCATCCGGTCGATGCTTGGTCTTAAAGATCCACTTGCAGCCCACAACATTAACACCAGGAGGCCGAGGCACCAACACCCATGTGTGCGTATGACAAAGGGCAACAAATTCCTCAGACATGGTGGCACGCCAGGCCGGTTCACCAAGAGCATCATGATGAGAAGTGGGTGCAGCAAAGAATGCACGCCGACGAGTGTCATACCGCACCATGCCATCCGTGTATGTCTTGGGCTTACGCCTATGATCGCGGTGACGAGTGACTATAGTGTGCCCGGGATCCGCATCATCAGTAGATGGTGGCGGCGAGGACGGAGACCCGACCAGTGGTGTCACGGCTGAACGATCTTCAGTAGTAGGCGACACGGGCCGGGGAGATGTGTCGGGCTGGGCCAGACTAGGCTACAACGGAGAGCCAGGCGGAGAAGGCAGTACAGGGGACGCGGCTGGCGAGCCGGCGACGATGGGTGAGGTGGGCCGGGCCGACCCAGGCGAGGCAGGAAATGCAGCGGGCGACCCAGTCGGGCCCGCGGTCAAGGCAAACTAGGCCTCGGACGCGTCAGTGGGCGAGGCCGATGAGGCTACCTCAGGAGGCGTGGCATGCACGTCAGGGCCATGCACGTCGATCATGCCGGCGGATGCAGGTGCGGCTACGGGTTCCTAGGAAGAAATTAGAGCAGCATCTGCAGAAAACAAGTCAGGTGACAAATATGACAGGTCGTATTTCCACACATGGAGATCCGAAACCAGTTCATTAGATGGAAAAGTGAGGGCGTGCTCAATAAAAGCAATGTCAACCGAGACACCTGGGCTAGAGTAAGGGAAAATTGACTCGCCGAAAACAACATCACGAGAGATATAGATCCTACCCGAGGTGTGATCAAGACACTTATAGCCCTTATGTAGAGGGCTATAGCCAAGGAAAACACACATCTTGGAATGAAACTCCGGCTTGTGAGCATTATACTTGTGAAGAATAGGCCAACAAGCACACCCAAAAATCCTAAGAGAGGAATAATTAGGCGCAACCACCTAGTAAAGAGAAGTCACACCAGCGAGCTCACCAGTGACAACATCGTGGAGCAGGTCACTCATGGGTTTGGGTTTGGATCTAGGTCGTGCGGTGGATCGTGTGGTCGGCAATGAGGTGGGAAGGAAGCACGGTGTGTAGCAGGTTGAATATGAGCGGAGAAATTGGAGAGAATAGAGATGGCCATGTTGATGGTGAGCTCGAGGCATGCGTGCGGGGGAGACGAGAGGGGGGGGGAACGGAAGAGATGGAACAAAAATAGACGAGCGAGATATGGGATATGCAATCATGCATGCGTGATTTACGGGTGGTCCGCAACGGCTGGGAGGAATTAGAAACAAGGGTCAATGTGTTTTACTTGTCCACCATAGGATTTAACTAGAATCAACGAATATGGAGTGGTCTAATGTTGGTTGTCTATCAGACCATAGATAAAAACTGTTCACATATATAGGCATCACGTCTGTGACAATTAAACCGATTCTTGCATGCATCTACTACTATTACTCCACAAATCGACCGCTATCCAACATGCATCTATAGTATTAAGTTCATAGCAAACAGAGTAACGCTTTAAGCAAGATGACATGACGTGGACAAAGTAAACTCAAGCAATATGAATAAAACCCATCGTTTTATCCTTAGCAACAATACAATATGTACCTCACTACTCCTTCTGTCACGAGATGAGGACACCACAAATTGAACCCACTACAAAGTGCCTCTCCTACTGAATATAAATCTATCTAGTTGGTCAAACCAAACGGATAGATCGGAGAGAAATACAAAACTATCATAATCATGCATAATAAAGTTCAGAAAAGACTCAATTAATTTCAATGAATAATCTGATCATAAACCCACAATTCATCGGATTCCAACAAACACACCGCTTCAAAAGAAGATTACATCGGATAGAACTCCAAGTAGATCGAGGAGAACATTGTATTGAATATCAAAGAGAGAGAGAGAGAGAGAAGAAGTCATCTAGCTACTACCTATGGACCCATAGGTCTCTGGTGAACTACTCACATGTCATCGGTAGGGCACTAAGGTTGATGTAAAAGCCCTCCGTGATCGATTTCCCCTCCATCAGATTATCGAAAAAGGCCTCCAGATGGGATCACGGAAGAACAGAAGCTTGCGGTGGCAGAAGAATTGTCTCGGGTGGCTCTATGGGGGTTTCCCAATATATGCAAATTTATAGAAGTGGAATTAGGTCAGACGAAGCCATGTGGGGCCCACAAGGCATCAGGGAATGCCCTGTTGTCTTGTCGTCTCCTTGTTTGCCGTCTGCTCTCCTCCCGGAGCTTCTAGGGTCTCTTTTGTTCAGATAAAATCATCAAAAAGTTTCGTAGCGTTTGGACTCTATTTGGTACTGATTTTCTGTAAAATCAAAAACAAGTGAAAACAACAACTAGCACTGGGTAATAGGGTAGTTCCTAAAAAATGATATAAAATTACATATAAATGCATATAAATTATTCAAGATTGATAATCTAATAGCATGAAACAATTAAAAATTGTAGATACGTTGGAGACGTATCAATATTCACTAAGTGTTAATACTTTCTTCCAGTTCTCTATTAAAATGAGCACCTTAATTACCTTAGATTTCCATTAGGACCCCGCTCTCATGGGAGGGTAGGACAAAATATGTTACACAAGTTATACATGCCTACATGTGATCGATGAATTTGAGCTATTGTGTATCGCTCTAGGTTGTGACTGTTACATGATTGATGTCATCCAAATATCCATCGCTATTCCATGCCTACACTTTGCTCATATTGTCTTTGCGAAGTCACTAATATTTTTTCTACTGTTCCAACTGCTACTGTTATAATTACTATTGCCACTACTACTGTTACCGCTACTATCAAAATTATCATATTATTGTGCTACTAATACTTCGCTACAGAGAAACAACTTCTCAGATGTGGTTGAATTTACAACTCAACTGCTAAGTCTTATAAATATTCTTTGGCTTCCCTTGTGTCAAATCAATAAATTTGGGTGAAATACTACCCTTAAAAACTGTTGTGATCCCCTATACTTGTGGGTTATCAGCCTCCTCCTACCTTAACTCCTCAATTTTAAGAAGTTAAGAAGAAGTGGTTCCTAGCCAAACTCCTAAAACTTGCTAAAAATAGCACACAATTTCATTTCAAACACAAATACAAATTACTCAATTACATTATTAAACAAAGGTAACACATCATACACATCATAATTAGATGATTTATCACTACATAACATACTTCAACAACTTTAAAGTAGTCCTCATCGTGAGAGATCTCATCCCAATTCAAGTCGGTGTAAGAGGAAATAGGGATCACCCCCACCCACCACCACCACCATCGGAGGAATCGGCCTCACCATCATTGTTGCTAAGCTTCTTGGACTCAAACAACACTTGTTCCTCGGCGACAAGCTCTAGATTCTTCGCGATGAGCTCAGGCCATATAGGTTGTCCATGCACTTAGCCTCGAGATGGGAGGCCACTTGAGGCTTGACGAAGTCTGGGACATGGTTGTTGAGGGGGAAGCTTACCTTCACTCATCTGTCGTAGTAGCGGACCACTGCCATGTCGTACGCGTGCGCCCTTGCTTCGCAGACTAGAATGTGCAGAGTTGAAGATGTAAGTTTAGGGTTTTGCGATGGTGGCTAACATCCAGCCTCATGTCTCAATATATAGATGATTAGAATACAATTACATATGTATACAAATACATGTACATGTACAATATGCTAGACCCTATTTTACATGCCCTCTCAATCTGAACTACACACAAGATTCAGATTGGTTCTAAAGCGGTCTAGCATCTGTCGAGTAGTGGGTTTAGTAAATACATCCGCTAGCTGATCATCAGTTGAGATGAACCTGACTTCTAGTTTACCAACAGCTATTCGTTCTCTCACAAAATGGAAATCAATCTCAATGTGTTTGGTCCGAGCATGGAACTATGGATTCGCCATCAGGTAAGATGCCCCTAAGTTATCACAACATAATATGGGTGTGCGCTGTCGTGTGACTCTAAGTTCTGTGAGAACTGTGTCTATCTAAATGGCTTCGGCTGCGCTGCGACCTCTTGAGCACTGCGTTGGTTTTCCCTTGAAGAGGAAAGTGTGATGCAGTAAAGTAGCGTAAGTATTTCCCTCAGTTTTTGAGAACCAAGGTATCAATCCAGTAGGAGATCACGCTCAAGTCCCACGCACCTACACAAACAAATAAGAACCTCGCAACCAATGTGATAAAGGGGTTCTCAAGCCTTCTCGGTCACTTACGAGAGTAAGATCTGATAGATATGATAGGATAATATTTTTGGTATTTTTATGATAAAGAGAAATAAAGATGCAATGTAAAATAAATGGCAAAGGAAATAACTAAGTATTGGAAGATTAATATGATGGAAGATAGACCCGGGGGCCATAGGTTTTACTAGTGGCTTCTCTCAAGAGCATAAGTATTAAGGTGGGTAAACGAATTACTGTCGAGCAATTGATAGAATTGAGCATAGTTATGAGAATATCTAGGTATGATCATGTATATAGGCATCACGTCCGAGATAAGTAGACCGACTCCTGCCTGCATCTACTACTATTACTCCACACATCGACCGCTATCCAGCATGCATCTAGAGTATTAAGTTCATAAGGACAGAGTAATGCTTTAAGGAAGATGACATGATGTAGAGGGATAAACTCATGCAATATGATATAAACCCCATCTTTTTATCCTCGATGGCAACAATATAATACGTATCGGTTCCCTTTCTGTCACTGGGATCGAACACTGCAAGATTGAACCCAAAGCTAAGTACTTCTCCCATGGCAAGAAAGATCAATCTAGTAGGCCAAACCAAACTGATAATTTGAAGAGACTTGCAAAGATAAACCAATCATACATAAAAAAATTCAGAGGAGAATCAAATATTGTTCATAGATAATCTGGATCATAAACCCACAATTCATCGGATCTCGACAAGCACACTACAAAAGAAGATTACATCGAATAGATCTCCAAGACAATCGAGGAGAACTTTGTATTGAGATCCAAAGAGAGAGAAGAAGCCATCTAGCTACTAGCTATGGACCCATAGGTCTGAATTAAACTACTCACACGTCACCGGAGAGGCCATGGAGTTGATGTAGAGGCCCTCCGTGATCAATGCCCCCTCCGACGAAGCTCCAGAAAAGGCCCCGAGATGGGATCTATTCGATGTAATCTTCTTTTGCAGTGTGTTTGTTGAGACCGATGAATTGTGGGTTTATGATCAAGTTTATCTATGAACAATATTTGAATCTTTCTGAATTCTTTTATTTATGATTGGTTATCTTTGCAAGTCTCTTCGAATTATCAGTTTGGTTTGTCCTACTAGATTGATCTTTCTTGCAATGGGAGAAGTGCTTAGCTTTGGGTTCAATCTTGCTGTGTCCATTCCCAGTGACAATAGGGGCAGCAAGGCACGTATTGTATTGTTGCCATCGAGGATAACAAGATGGGGTTTTTATCATATTGCATGAATTTATCCCTCTACATCATGTCATCTTGCTTAAGGCGTTACTCTGTTCTTATGAACTTAATACTCTAGATGCATGCTGGATAGCGATCGATGTGTGGAGTAATAGTAGTAGATGCAGGCAGGAGTCGGTCTACTTCTCTTGGACATGATGCAAAAGAAGAAAGATGTTGATAATGATATTGTTAAATTGAAGTTATTTCCTTTTTCGCTTAGAGATCGTGCTAAAGCTTGGTTTTCGTCTTTCCCTAAAAATAGTATTGATTCTTGGAATAAGTGCAAAGATGCTTTTATATCTAAGTATTTTCCTCCCGCTAAGATTATCTCTCTTAGAAACCATATTATGAATTTTAAGCAACTTGATCATGAACATGCTGCACAAGCTTGGGAGAGGATGAAATTAATGATACGTAATTGCCCAACACATGGTTTGAATTTGTGGATGATTATACAAAAATTTTATGCCGTATTGAATTTTGCTTCTAGAAATCTTTTAGATTCGTCCGCGGGAGGCACTTCTATGGAAATCACTTTAGGAGAAGCTACTAAACTCCTAGATAACATTATGGTTAATTATTCTCAATGGCACACTGAAAGATCTACTAATAAAAGTGCATGTGATAGAAGAAATTAATGTTTTGAGTGGAAAGATGGATGAACTTATGAAATTATTTGCTAATAAAAGTGTTTCTTCTGATCCTAATGATATGCCTTTGTCTACTTTGATTGAGAATAATAATGAATCTATGGATGTGAATTTTGTTGGTAGGAATAATTTGGGTAACAACGCGTATAGAGGAAACTTTAATCATAGGCCGTATCCTAGTAATTCCTCTAATAATTATGGTAATTCCTACAACAATTCTTATGGAAATTATAATAAGATGCCCTCTGATTTTGAATCTAATATTAAAGAATTTATTACTTCGCAAAAGAATTGCAATGCTTTGATTGAAGAAAAATTGCTTAAGATTGATGAGTTGGCTAGGAACGTTGATAGAATTTCTCTTGATGTTGATTCTTCGAAACTTAGATCTATTCCACCTAAGCATGATATCAATGAGTCTCTCAAAGCCATGAGAATTTCCATTGATGAGTGCAAGGAAAGAACCGCTAGGATGCGTGCTAAGAAAGATTCCTTTATAAAAGTGTGTTCTTCTTGTTTCCATGATAATAAAGATGAAGATATAAAAGTTATTGATGTGTCCCCTGTTAAATCTTTGTTTTGCAATATGAATCTTGATAATGATGGGACTGAATATGATCCACCTTTACCTAGAAGGCGTTCCAAAAATTCAGAGTTTTTAGATCTTAATGCTAAAATTGATAAAAGTGGGATTGAAGAGATCAAAACTCTAGATGTTAATCGACCTACTATTTTGGATTTCAAGGAATTTAATTATGATAATTGCTCTTTGATATATTGTATTTCCTTGTTGCAATCCATGCTAAATTCTCCTCATGCTTATAGTCAAAATAAAGCTTTTACCAAACATATCGTTGATGCTTTGGTGCAATCTTATGAAGACAAACTTGAGTTGGAAGTTTCTATCCCTAGAAAACCTTATGATGAGTGGGAACCTACTATTAGAATTAAAATTAAAGATCATGAATGCTATGCTTTGTGTGATTTGGGTGCTAGTGTTTCCACGATTCCAAAGACTTTGTGTGATTTGTTAGGTTTCCGTGATTTTGATGATTGCTCTTTAAACTCGCACCTTGCAGAGTCCACTATTAAGAAACCTATGGGAAGAATTAATGATGTTCTTATTGTTTCAAATAGGAATTATGTGCCCTTAGATTTTATCGTTCTTGATATAGATTGCAATCCTTCATGTCCTATTATTCTTGGTAGAACTTTCCTTAGAACGATTGGTGCAATTATTGATATGAAGGAAGGAAATATTAGATTCCAATTTCCGTTAAGGAAAGGCATGAAACACTTTCCTAGAAATAATATTAAATTACCTTATGAATCTATTATGAGAGCCACTTATGGATTGCCTAACAAAGATGGCAATACCTAGATCTATCCTTACTTTTTATGCCTAGCTAGGGGCGTTAAACGATAGCGCTTGTTGGGAGGCAACCCAATTTTATTTTTATTCCTTGCTTTTTGCTCCTGTTTAGTAACAAATAATTTATCTAGCCTCTGTTTTGGTTGTGTTTTTTGTGTTTAATTAGTGTTTGTTCCAAGCAGAACCGTTGGGAAGACTTGGGGAAAGTCTTGTTAGTCTTGCTGTAAAAAACAGAAACTTTAGCGCTCACGAGAACTGCTGCAATTTTTATTTGGAAACTGATATTTAGTTAATTATTTTTTCAGATGATTAATAGATAAATTCCTCATGTCCAGCAATTTATTTTAGAATTTTTGGGGTTCCAGATCTTGCGCTAGCTACAGATTACTACAAACTATTCTGTTTTTCGTGTGTTGTTTGCTTATTTTGATGAATCTATGGCTAGTAAAATAGTTTATAAACCATAGAGAAGTTGGAATACAGTAGATTTAACACCAATATAAATAAATAATGAGTTCATTACAGTACCTTGAAGTGGTCTTTTGTTTTCTTTCGCTAACGGAGCTCACGAGATTTTCTACTTTAAGTTTTGTGTTGTGAAGTTTTCAAGTTTTGGGTAAGGATTTGATGGATTATGGAACAAGGAGTGGCAAGATACTAAGCTTGGGCATGCCCATGGAACCCCCAAGATAATCTAAGGACACCAAAAATCCAAAGCTTGGGGATGCCCCAGAAGGCATCCCCTCCTTCGTCTGCTTCCATCGGTAACTTTACTTGGAGCTATATTTTTATTCACCACATGATATGTGTTTTGCTTGGAGCGTCTTGTATGATTTGAGTCTTTGCTTTTTAGTTTACCACAATCATCTTTGCTGTACACACCTTTGGAGAGAGACACACATGATTCGGAAATTATTAGAATACTCTATGTGCTTCACTTATATCTTTTGAGTTATATAGTTTTGCTCTAGTACTTCACTTATATCTTTTAGAGCACGGTGGTGGATTTGTTTTATAGAAACTATTTATCTCTCATGCTTCACTTAGATTATTTTGAGAGTCGTAAATAGCATGGTAATTTGCTTAAATAATCCTAATATGCTAGGTATTCAAGATTAGTAAAAACTTTCTTATGAGTGTTTTGAATACTAAGAGAAGTTTGATGCTTGATGGTTGTTTTGAGATATGGAGGTAGTGATATTAAAGTTGTGCTAGTTGAGTAGTTGTGAAATTGAGAAATACTTGTGTTGAAGTTTGCAAGTCCCGTAGCATGCACGTATGGTAAATGTTATGTAACAAATTTGAAACATGATGTGTTCTTTGATTGTCTTCCTTATGAGTGGCGGTCGGGGACGAGCGATGGTCTTTTCCTACCAATCTATCCCCCTAGGAGCATGCGCGTAGTGCTTGGTTTCTGATGACTTGCAGATTTTTGCAATAAGTATGTGAGTTCTTTATGACTAATGTTGAGTACATGGATTATACGCACTCTCACCTTTCCATCATTGCTAGCCTCTTTGGTACCGTGCATTGCCGTTTCTCACATTGAGAGTTGGTGCAAACTTCGTCGGTGCATCCAAACCCCGTGATATGATACGCTCTTTCACACATAAACCTCCTTATATCATCCTCAAAACAGCCACCATACCTACCTATTATGGCATTTCCACAGCCATTCTGAGATATATTGCCATGCAACTTTCCACCATCCTGTTTATCATGACACATTCATCATTGTCATATTGCTTAGCATGATCATGCAGTTTACATAGTATTTGTGGCAAATCCACCGTTCATAATTCTTTCATACATGTCACTCTTGGTTCATTGCATATCCCGGTACACCACCGGAGGAATTCATATAGAGTCATACCTTGTTCTAGTATCGAGTTGTAATCATTGAGTTGTAAATAAATAGAAGTGTGATGATCATCATTTAATAGAGCATAGAAAGGCCAAATAAAAAAAGGCCCAAAAAAGGAAATGAAAAGGGACAACGCTACTATCTTTTTTTTCCACACTTGTGCTTCAAAGTAGCACCATGATCTTCATGATAGAGAGTCTCTTGTTTTGTCACTTTCATATACTTGTGGGAATTTTTCATTATAGAACTTGGCTTGTATATTCCAATAATGGGTGATACGTCTCCGTCATATCTACTTTTCCATAAACTTTTGCCCTTGTTTTGGACTCTAACCTGCATGATTTGAATGGAACTAACCCGAACTGACACTGTTTTCAGCAGAATTACCATGGTGTTATTTATGTGCAGAAACAAACGTTCTCGGAATGACCTGAAACTTCATGGAGCAACTTTTCAGAAAATATGAAAAATAACTGCAAAAGATGAAGGCCAGGGGGCCCACCACCTCTCCACGAGGGTGGGGGGCGCACCTGCCCCTTAGGGTGTGCCCCCTACCTCGTGGGCCCCCTGTTGCCTCTCCGACTCCAACTCCAACTCCATATATTGAGTTTTGGGGAGAAAAAAATCAGAGAGAAGAAATCATCGCGTTTTACGATACGGAGCCGCCGCCAAGCCCTAAAACCTCTCGGGAGGGCTGGTCTGGAGTCTGTTCGGGGCTCCGGAGAGGGGAATCTGTCGCCATCGTCATCATCAACCATCCTCCATCACCAATTTCATGATGCTCACCGCCGTGCGTGAGTAATTCCATCGTAGGCTTGCTGGACGGTGATGGGTTGGATGAGATCTATCATGTAATCAAGTTAGTTTTGTTAGGGTTTGATCCCTAGTGTTCACTATGTTCTGAGATTGATGTTGCTCTGACTTTGCTATGCTTAATGCTTGTCACTAGGGCCCTAGTGCCATGATTTCAGATCTGAACCTATTATATTTTCATCAATATATGAGTGTTCTTGATCCTATCTTGCAAGTCTATAGTAACCTATTATGTGTTATGATCCGTTAACCCCGAAGTGACAATAATCGGGATACTTACCGATGATGACCGTAGTTTGAGGAGTTCATGTATTCACTATGTGTTAATGCTTTGTTCCGGTTCTCTATTAAAAGGAGGCCTTAATATCCCTTAGTTTCCGTAAGGACCCCGCTGCCACATGAGGGTAGGACAAAAGATGTTATGCAAGTTCTTTTCCATAAGCACGTATGACTATATTCGGAATACATGCCTACATTATATCAATGAACTGGAGCTAGTTCTGTGTCACCCTAGGTTATGACTATTACATGATGAACCGCATCCGGCATAATTCTCCATCACCGATCCATTGTCTACGAGCTTTCCATATATTGTTCTTCGCTTATTTACTTTCCCGTTGCTATTGCTATCATCACTACAAAATACCAAAAACATTACTTTTACTACTGTTACCTTTTGCTACCGTTACCACTACTATCATATTACCTTGCTACTAAATACTTTGCTGCAGATACTAAGTTTCCAGGTGTGGTAGAATTGACAACTCAGCTGCTAATACTTGAGAATATTCTTTGGCTCCCCTTGTGTCAAATCAATAAATTTGGGTTGAATACTCTACCCTCGAAAACTGTTGCGATCCCCTATACTTGTGGGTTATCAAGACTATTTTCTGGCACCGTTGCCGGGGAGCATAGCTCTATTCTTTGAGTCACTTGGGATATATATCTGCTTATCATTATGAAGAACTTGAAAGATCCAAGAACCAAGATCTATCGCTCAACTACGAGGGGAGGTAAGGAACTGCCATCTAGCTCTTCACTTGATTCACCTTCTGTTTTGAGTAAGCTTGCGACACCTACACCTGCTTCTACTATTTGTTCTGATATGTCACATGTTATTGATGATGCCACTTCTGCTATGCATGATACTTATGATGAAACTACTACTATGCTTAATACTACTGTGCCACTTAGTGATTTTCTTGATGAACAACTTGCTAGGGCTAGAGAAATTGAAAATATTGAATCTGATGATACTGATGAAAGTGATGATGAAGAACCACTTGTTATTCCTAAGGGTTATGTTTTTGATCAAAAAGCTTCTTTAGCTATTTTAGCTTGCAAAAATAGAAATGAACTCAAAAGGTTATTAGCAAAATGGAGCAAGCAATCTCTAAATGCTAGAATGAAACCTGACCCTGCTTTTGCTACTTCACCTATCTTTGTTACTGATAAGGATTATGAATTCTCTATTGATCCTGATATAATTACTTTGGTTGAATCTGATCCTTTTCATGGCTATGAATCTGAAACTGTTGTGGCACATCTTACTAAATTGAATGATATAGCCACCCTATTCACTAAAGATGAGATAACTCGTTACTTTTACATCCTTAAAATATTTAATTTCTCATTAAAGGGTGATGCTAAGATATGGTTTAATTCTCTTGATCCTGGTTGTGTGCGTAGTCCCCAGGATATGATTTGTTACTTCTCTGCTAAATATTTCCCTGCTCATAAGAAACAAGCTGTTTTAAGGGATATATATAATTTTGTGCAAACTGAAGAAGAGACTCTCCCACAAGCTTGGGGGAGGCTTCTCCAATTACTTAGTTCTTTGCCTGATCATCCTCTTAAGAAAAATGAAATACTTGATATATTTTATAATGGACTAACCGATGCCTCCAGAGATTACCTGGATAGTTGTGCTGGTTCTGTTTTCAGGGAAAGAACACCGTATGAAGCTGAAATTCTATTGAATAATATGTTGACAAATGAAAATAATTGGACACCTCCGAAACCAATTCCTGAGCCTATTCCTAAACCAACTTCGAAGAAGAGGGGTATTCTATTTCTCAGTCCTGAAGATATGCAAGAGGCAAAGAAATCTATGAAAGAAAAAGGTATTAAAGCTGAAGATGTTAAGAATTTACCTCCTATTGAAGAAATAGACTGTCTTAATTTACCGCTTGTTGAAGAAACATATAATCTTAATCCATCTCCTATTGAAGAAACTCATGGTCTTGATAACCCGACACAGGTAGTAAAGGTAAATTCTCTCTATAGATATGATAAAGCTGTAATCCCATTTACTAAATTTGCTAGCCCATGCTTAGATGAGTTTGATAAATTTATGGCTAAGCAAGAAGATTTTAATGCTTATTTTGGTAGACAATTGAAATACAATTCAAATATTCTTGAACACTTGGGTGATTATATTGCTAATGTTAAAGGTGAACTTAAACTTATTAGTAAACATCCTTCTATGGTTACCACTCAAGTAGAACAAGTACTTAAAGCTCAAAATGTTTTGCTTAATGAATTGAATAGTAAGAATAGTGATAATGTTGTTAGAGTTATGCTAGAGGTGGTAGCATGACTCAGGAACCTTTGTATCCTGAAGGCCATCCTAAGAGAATTGAGCAAGATTCTCAGAGAAATAATATAGATGCACCTAGTTCTTCTAAAAAGAAGAAAAAGAAAAATGATAGGACTTTGCATGCTTCTAATGATCCTATTGCTGAAACACCTGAGAATCCAAATGATATAGAAATTGAACCTACTGTTGATCTTGATAACCCACAATCAAAGAGTCAATGTTATGATATGAAAGACTTTGTTGCTAGGAAACATGGTAAAGAAAGAGAACCATGGGTTCAGAAACCCACGCCTTTTCCTCCCAAACCATCCAAGAAAAAGGATGATGAAGATTTTGAGCGCTTTGCTGAAATGATTAGACCTATCTTTTTGCGTATGCGATTAACTGATATGCTCAAAACCAATCCTTATGCTAAGTATATGAAAGATATTATTACAAATAAAAGAAAGATACCGAAAGCTGAAATTTCCACCATGCTTGCTAATTATACTTTTAAGGGTGGAATACCAAAGAAACTTGGAGATCCAGGAGTACCCACTATACCATGCTCTATTAAAAGAAATTATGTTAAAACTGCTTTATGTGATCTTGGAGCCGGTGTTAGTGTTATGCCTCTCTCTTTATATCATAGACTTGATTTGAATAAGTTGACACCCACTAAAATATATTTGCAAATGGCTGATAAATCAACTGCTATACCTGTCAGTATTTGTGAGGATGTGCCTGTTGTAGTTGCAAATGTTACTATTTTAACAGACTTTGTTATTCTTGATATTCCCGACGACGATAGTATGTCTATTATTCTTGGAAGACCCTTTTTGAATACTGCAGGGGCTATTATTGATTGCACTAAAGGCAATGTCACTTTTCATGTTAATGGTAATGAGCATACGGTACACTTTCCGAGGAAACAATCTCAAGTTCATAGTATCAACTCTGTTGGAAAAATTACATCAATTATATTTGGAGGTTTTTAATTTCCTCTTCCTACTGTCAAGAAGAAATATGATATTCTTATTATTGGGGATGTGCATATCCCCGTTGAGGTAACATAGTGTTATTTGAAATTTCTCCGGTTCCATGTTATTCGGAATGAGTTCATTAACAAGACTTGATCAACCTTGTTAATGGATTCCTTTTGATGATCATGAGATGGATGAAACTAGAAGGCACAACCTTTTGTACCCCACTTTTACTTTCTGTTATTTATATTAAATAAAATAAAAACAAATATTTTTCTGTCTATTATCTGATTATCCATGCAATATAAAAATACCTCGAAAATAAAAATTCTCCAAATGCCCTGAAATTTAAATATGATTTTTTTTCTAGAATATTTGAGAATATTTGGCACTAAGAACACAGCAGGGGGGTCAACCACCTGCCCACGAGGGTGGAGGGCGCGCCCTACCCCCATGGACGAGCCCCCTGCCTCGTGGGCCCACGGTGGCCCTCCTCCACTTATTCCTGCACCCACACACTCCTTCTTCCTCCCCCAAACACGAATATCCAGCTCAAACCTGAGTCCAAGCTCATTTCACTGCCATTTTCGATCTCCTTGCTCAAAGCACCTCTCACAAAACTGCTTTGGGAGATTGTTCCTTGGTATGTGACTCCTCCATTGGTCCAATTAGTTTTTGTTCTAATGCTTTATTCATTGCAAAATTTTGCTGCTTAGGTGACCCTATTCTTGAGCTTGCATGTCAAATTTATATGGTCAAAAGTAGTTTTGATGCATGATATAGGCTTTAGGCACTTGCAGGAGTAGTTGCTATCAGTATTATTGAGTTTGGTTTACTTTTATTTTGAAGTTACTAAAAAAATTCAGAATTTTTCAGAGGTAGAAATATGCTTAGGAAAATGTTCCAAGGTGGTTCTTCAAGCAAGCAAGGACCCAGGCTTGCGATGCGTGATGCTGATGACGAGCCACCAAGAGATGCTCCAGTGCGTCCTTGTGAATGGCCTTCTGAGAACTTTATGGATTGAGCGGGAATTAAAGAAGAATTCAACGCATATTTGCGTAACACTGATCCCGTGAGCTTCGAGGAAGAGAAGTGCAGTCAGTATCACAACCTCACCAGTACCTTTGTGAGGAGGTTTGAATTTTCAACTTCACGTAATTCTCCAATAGTCCTATTTGATCTTTATGAAAATTCTTATACTATGGACTTAGAGGACTTTACCACTGCTTGCAAACTTCCACAATGGGTTAGAATAAGGGATCCTCGCAAATCTGAATTTAGAGATTTTCTTGCTAGTATGACTGTGGGAGAATCTAGAGATATAACACAAGCCACCATAGGGAGCATTCACTTTCCTGCTATACATTATTTTGCTCTCTTCATAGGTATATGCATTAATGGTAAAGATAAAGCATGTCACATGTATGTCCATGACCTCAGTATTCTTCGGAGTGCTGTGTTAGGAGACAAATCTTATAATTTGGGAGCCATTGTTGCACATAGGTTGCATCTTAATAGATTTAGTGGAGATTTCTTTGGAGGAATTTATGCAACCCACATAGCTAATTTTCTTGGTATAGCCATATGCAAAAATGATATTGAATTACATCCTGCTTATCTAGATTTTAATGCTATGGTTCACCACCAGTTTGTCGAGAGGAATGAATCACCTCTCTAGTATCGACTATTCTTTGACAGACGCCGTGCTGTCCATATTACTCTCCCTGCTCCTGCCTTCTTTGATTATCATGCAAGAGGAAGATATACCATTACCAGAGAGGAGGCAGATGAGTACGAGAGGAGAGCGGAGGCCGCTCATCGCCACGCTGCAGCTCAGCAGGCGATAGCCGCTGCATCTCAGTACGACCCCAACTACTATTATGAATATCAGCTAGGCCAGCCGTGGTCACAGACCAACTTAGGCCAAAAGCCAAAGCTTGGGGGAGTACGTATTTCCCACCGGCATTACATTTATGTTCACACACTCATTGCTAGATGTCGGTGTTCATAATTTTTCATTGTATCATTCATGCTAGTTTAATTTCCTTTTTTGCTTTCTTCTTGTGTGTTTAATAAACCTTGAGAAAAACAAAAAAAATTAGTTGTAGCTTTTAATTATTTTAATTTCCATGCTTGTAGTAGTAATTAAAAATAAAACCCAAAAAGATTTCCTGTTCTTCTTTTGCTTGTTGGGAGCTTTCCCGTGTAAATAGTTTTATTTCTTTTCTTTCCTTTGGGGGTCGATAGGAGAAGAACATAATTAAATTGTTGAAGTGGCTCTTGTATGAATTATTGTTGATCTGACAAAAGAGCCCATATTGCCTTGTCTTCTCCTGTTTATAGAATGCTTGCAGATTCCAGCTTAGTCCAATGCACGTGCACTATTATTATTATTCACATCGTTCGGTCGTGCAAGTGAAAGGCAATTATGATGATATATGATGGACTGGCTGAGATGAGAAAAGCTGGTATGAAGTCGACCTCTTTTGTTTTTGTAAATATGATTAGTTCATCGTTCCTGATTCAGCCTATTATGAATAAACATGTTTGCAATGACAACTAGAGACCATAGTTTCTTGTGCCATGCTTGATTAGCTATGAGTTATAATGGTTTTTTGCGTGCCAACATGCTATTGAGATAGTTATGATGTGGTATGATAGGGTGGTATCCTCCTCTGAATGATTTAAGTGACTTGACTTGTCACATGTTCACGCATGTAGTTGAAACAAAATCAACATAGCCTTCACGATATTTATGTTCATGGTGGATTATATCCTACTCATGCTTGCATTCAATGTCGATTAATTTTAATGCATGTTCATGACTATTGTCGCTCTCTAGCTGGTCGCTTTCCAGTCTTTTGCTAGCCTTCACTTGTACTAAGCGGGAATACTGCTTGTGCATCCAATCCCTTAAACCCCAAAGTTATTCCACATGAGTCCACTATACATACCTATGTATGGTATCTACCTGCCGTTCCAAGTAAATTTGTATGTGCCAAACTCTAAACCTTCAAATAAATATCATGTTTTGTATGCTTGAATAGCTCATGTATCAACTAGGGCTGTCTGTATCTTCCATGTTAGGCGGGTTATTCTCAAGAGGAGTGGACTCCGCTCCTCACCCACGAGATAAATGGCTGGTAACCGGGATGCCCAGTCCCATGCTTTATGCAAACTAAATCAAAATAATTGCAAACAAAACTCCCCCTGGGACTCTTGTTAGTTGGAGGCACTCGTTGTTTCGAGCAAGCCATGGATTGATGCTTGTTGGTGGAAGGGGGAGTATAAACTTTACCATTCTGTTTGGGAACTGCCTATAATGTGTATAGCATGGAAGATATCGCCATCTCTTGGTTGTTATGTTGACAATGAAAGTATACCGCTCAAAATATTATTCACCTCTGTTTCAAAACCGAGCTCTGGCACCTCTACAAATCCCTGCTTCCCTCTGTGAAGGGCCTATCTATTTACTTTTATGCTGAGTCATCATCCTCTTATTAAAAAGCACCAGTTGGAGAGCATCGTTGTCATTTGCATTCATTAATGTTAGTTTACATTGAGTATGACTTGACTGGATCTCTTTTACCATGAAATACAATGTCTAGTCAGTCCTTGGTCTGAGAGGTGCTCTGCATTTATGTTATATCATATTGTGATTGTTTTGAGAAAGTGTTGTCATCCGAGATTTATTATTATGGCTCACTAGTTGATTATACTATTGATATGAGTAAACTTGAGACCTATGCATTATTGTGAATGTGGTTAGTTATAATCTTTGCTGAAAACTTGAATGCTAGCTTTACATATTTACAACAACAAGAGCAAACAGAGTTTGTAAAAGTTTTTTCTTTATCACTTTCAGTTTGGCAACTGAATTGCTTGAGGACAAGCAAAGGTTTAAGCTTGGGGGAGTTGATACGTCTCCGTCGTATCTACTTTTCCAAACACTTTTGCCCTTGTTTTGGACTCTAACTTGCATGATTTGAATGGAACTAACCCGGACTGACGCTATTTTCAGCAGAATTACCATGGTGTTATTTATGTGCTGAAACAAAGTTCTCGGAATGACCTAGAACTTCACGGAGCAACTTTTCATAAAATATGAAAAATACCTACAAAAGATGAAGGCCATGGGGCCCACCACCTCTCCACGAGGGTGGGGGGCGCGCCCCCTACCTCGTGGGCCCCCTGTTGCCTCTCCGACTCCAACTCCAACTCCATATATTGAGTGTCGGGGAGAAAAAAATCAAAGAGAAGAAATCATCGCGTTTTACGATACGGAGCCGCCACCAAGCCCTAAAACCTCTCGGGAGGGCTGATCTGGAGTCCGTTCGGGGCTCCGGAGAGGGGAATCCGTCGCCATCGTCATCATCAACCATCCTCCATCACCAATTTCATGATGCTCACCACCGTGCGTGAGTAATTCCATCGTAGGCTTGTTGGACGGTGATGGGTTGGATGAGATCTATCATGTAATCGAGTTAGTTTTGTTAGGGTTTGATCCCTAGTGTCCACTATGTTCTGAGATTGATGTTGCTATGACTTTGCTATGCTTAATGCTTGTCACTAGGGCCCGAGTGCCATGATTTCATATATGAACCTATTATGTTTTCATCAATATATGAGTGTCCTTGATCCTATCTTGCAAGTCTATAGTCACCTATTATGTGTTATGATCCGTTAACCCCGAAGTGACAATAATCGGGATACTTATCGGTGATGACCATAGTTTGAGGAGTTCATGTATTCACTATGTGTTAATGCTTTGTTCTGGTTCTCTATTAAAAGGAGGCATTAATATCCCTTAGTTTCCGTAAGGACCCTGCTGCCACGAGAGGGTAGGACAAAAGATGTTATGCAAGTTCTTTTCCATAAGCACTTATGACTATATTCGGAATACATGCCTACATTATATCAATGAACTGGAGCTAGTTCTATGTCACCCTAGGTTATGACTGTTACATGATGAACCGCATCCGGCATAATTCTCCATCACCGATCCATTGCCTACGAGCTTTCCATATATTGTTCTTCGCTTATTTACTTTCTCGTTGCTATTGCTATCATCACTACAAAATACCAAAAACATTACTTTTACTATTGTTACCTTTTGCTACCGTTACCACTACTATCACATTACCTTGCTACTAAATACTTTGCTGCAGATACTAAGTTTCCAGGTGTGGTAGAATTGACAACTCAGCTGCTAATACTTGAGAATATTCTTTGGCTCCCCTTGTGTCGAATCAATAAATTTGGGTTGAATACTCTACCCTCGAAAACTATTGCTATACTTGTGGGTTATCAATGGGCCTCCTCAAGTGCCCTAGGTCTTCGTGAGCAAGCAAGTTGGATGCACACCCACTAGTTTCTTTTGTTGAGCTTTCATACATTTATAGCTCTAGTGCATCCGTTGCATAGCAATCCCTACTCCTTGCATTAACATCAATTGATTGGCATCTCCATAGCCCATTGATTAGACTCGTTGATGTGAGACTTTCTCCTTTTTGTCTTCTCCACATAACCCCCATCATTACACTCTATTCCACCCATAGTGCTATATCCATGGCTCACGCTCATGTATTGCGTGAAGGTTTATAAAGTTTGCGATTACTAAAGTATGAAACAATTGCTTGGCTTGTCATCGGGGTTGTGCGTGATGAGAGCATTCTTGTGTGACGAAAATGGAGCATGACTGTCGGTGTCAAAACCGGCGGATCTCGGGTAGGGGGCCCCGAACTGTGTGTCTAGGCCGGATGGTAACAGGAGGTAGGGGACACGATGTTTTACCCAGGTTCGGGCCCTCTTGATGGAGGTAAAACCCTACGTCCTGCTTGATTAATATTGATGATATGGGTAGTACAAGAGTAGATCTACGACGAGATCAGAGAGGCTAAACCCTAGAAGCTAGTCTATGGTATGATTGTATGTTGTGATTGTTGTCCTATGGACTAAAACCCTTCGGTTTGTATAGACACCGGAGAGGGTTAGGGTTACACAAGGTCGGTTACAAAGGAGGAGATATCCATATCCGTATTGCCTAGCTTGCCTTCCACGCCAAGTAGAGTCCCATCCGGACATGAGACGAAGTCTTCAATCTTGTATCTTCATAGTCCAACAGTCTGGCCAAAGGATATAGTCCGGCTGTCCGGACACCCCCTAATCCAGGACTCCCTCAGTAGCCGCTGAACCAGGCTTCAATGACGATGAGTCCGACGCGCATCATTGTCTTCGGCATTGCAAGGCAGGTTCCTTCTCCGAATACATCATAGAAGAATTTGAATACAAGGATAGTGTCCGACCCTGCAAAATAAGTTCCACATACCGCCGTAGATAGAATAATATTTTCGCAAATCCAATTTGCTGACTTGTTTTGGCAGCATGACGTTATGTCATGGCCCGGTGATTATTCGAACCGTTTTTCTTCAACCAGCTCCACACATAATGCGAGGCGGTTTCTTGACACGTCTTGTCAAAGCAGAGATCGTGTTCCCCCCAATTACGGGATTCTCATTAATGCGGTCGTGGGTAACCCAACCATGTCTAGGACTCCTAGATTATAGGAAAGTCCTAAATGGCTACAGAGAGGATGCTTGATATTCACCCTCTTTATAAAGGGACAAGGTTTTTGCTTTTTCCCTCTTGTGCTCAATCGAACCCTTCCCCCGCCTCAAGTTCCAACACCCAAAACCCAGGTTAGGTGCTCCGGATTTTCAATCATGTCCGGATCCAGCCTTCAAGGCCGATGGATGCCCTCCTCCGTGACGAAAGAGGACATCAAGAAGTTGAGGGAGGCCAGATACCTGACCGCCGAGGTGTCGCATCGGCTTCCTGCTCGAGGGCAGGTCGTCCCTACTCCCGAACCCAACAAGAACGTCGTGTTCGTCTCCCACTTCTTCCGAGGCCTAGGCCTCACTCTGGATCCCTTCGTCAGGGGTTTGATGTTCTATTACGGGTTAGATTTCCACGATCTAGCTCCGGACTCCTTTCCCCACATCTCGACATTTATTGTCGTGTGTGAGGCCTTCCTCCGCATTACCCCTCACTTCGGCCTGTGGCTCAAGACCTTTGAAGTGAAGCCGAAGATGATCGAGGGGCAACATGCAGCGTGCGGAGGTGCATTAATAGGCAAGATGGCAGGAGCTCCATGACCGAAAGGTTCCTTTCCAGAGGTGTCCGAATTATGGCAACGGGAGTGGTTTTACGTCACAGCTCCCAGAAGTGCCAAGTGGGCGGCTGCCCACGCTTTCCGCTCGGGCCCCCCAACACGACTAATGTCATGGATTAGCAGAGGTATGAGCTGGGGTCCAGCCAAGGACGTGCCTATACTGCTAAGCCGCATTCGAGATCTCTTCGAGGGATATTTTAGTTTGGTCGTGGTAATACAAGTTATGTTGGTTCGTCAAGTCCAGCCTTGCAAACGCCGGGCCCTTCGCTTGTGGGAGTTCAACCTAGAAGGACCGCGTGCCAGTCAAAGTTTCCTCGGCCTGACGCACGAGGAGATGTACAAGTCATTCTTCGAACCTCAAATAGAATGTCCGGATGCTAATGAGGACGTGGGCCTGAGCAGTAACCGCGCCGCCGAACAAGTAAGAAATCCTCTAGCCGAACACACTGTCCTTTATTCATCATGAAGTTATTTCTGAGAGTTTGCTCTTTGACCAGGACTGGCTAACAAAGGCGAAGATGATTCGGTGTTTGGCCCCCCTCCCTGAGGGTTTGGAAAATCCGGTATTGGAAAAGATGCTCGAGCTCGCACCTTGCCCGGAGCCCTCGAAGGAAGATACGGGGGGATAATACGGGCGGATGTGAGCCCCCATCGCTGCCAGTTCCCATCGAGGGAATGAGCGTCTCCATGAAGGAGGATAACTGGGGGAGGAAAAGGACTGCTTCCGAGGATCCGGAAGCCGAGGCCTCCAAACGGGAGAAGAAGTCTCCCACAGAAGGTCCCGCCTCGGGGGGTGCTTTTGCCGCACAAAGTCCGTGGGGGGATCAGCCCTCCAACGAGTCGTAAGTGATCCAAAAATTACTTTAATAGTGAAGGTATACTATCTTTATTCTGAGAAAATAACCGCCGCATATATCTTGTAGTTCGGGCCTTAGCCCCTCTCAGCTGAGCTCGTCTTCGGGGGATCTTCTTCCAGAGATGATGGAGAGAGAAACGCCGCCCCCGGACTCCTCCGCTCAAGAAGCAGGCGACTCCGAAGTGTCGTCACGGAGGGTCTCTCCGGATATGGTGAGGCCAGAAGATAATCCCATAGACCCCCGAAGTCCCCAGCGTTCGGCTCCCGAAGAGAGCAAACAAAAGAGTCCGGCACCGTCTGGTATGCGGTCGGACATTCTGAGGGAGCTGGTGGGGCGAGCGGCCATCTCAGAAGAACACCGTACGCTGATGAGTACGGTGATGGAGAGAATTTCGTTCGCCGAAAGCGGATTACATGAAGCCTTTATAAGTCTACTGACAGGCTTTGAGGTACGTGAGATAATATGTGATAGTACCACACATGTTAGGTGTGCCCTGTGTAGATACACTAGTAGAAAAAGGGTCAAATGTGAAGCACATTAGTGCCGGTTTGAATTTGAGCCGGCACTAATGTGACCATTAGTGCCGGTTCCAACGGCTAGGCGGGCGGGCATCATTAGTACCGGTTCGTGGGCAACCTTTAGTACCGGTTCATGCCACGAACTGGTACTAATGAAGCCAGTGCGGCTGTGGTCAGGCTGGGCCCCCCACAAAGACCTTTAGTACCGGTTCATGGCATGAACCGGTACTAGAGTTTCTTAGTAAGCTTATTTTTAGTCCCACCTCGCCAAGAGAGAGGCAGTATGAGCGGTTTATAAGCCGTGAGTGCAGAGATAATGACGAGAGGCGCAATGCTCACCTGCATGTTGATTAGCTTCAAGCCTTTTGGAATAGCATAGATTGCACTGAGCTATGTGCAGTGCAGTCTACACTATTCCGAAAGGCTTGAAGCAAATTAACCAGCATTGCACCACTTTTTTATTTTTAATAACTTATTTGAACTCCGGACTTCTTTTGTGTCCAGTATGCAGCATTCAAAGCGACGTCATCAATTTCCAACATGTTCTGACATCATTTGTTGTTTTTCGGTCATTTACCTAATTGTTTAGAGAGCTAAATGACCGTGAAATTGAAAATCACTACAAAATGAATTCTGAAAATGTTGAAACTTGGCATGGTATCATCATTCCACCTGCATAGCATGTGCGAAAGAGTAGAGAGGGTCACGGCAAAAACTGGACACACTTCGTGTACAAACTGGACAAACTCTTTCCGAGTATCAGGGTTTCAGACGAGAACTCATCTGTTACACGGGCACTTCAATGTTTTTTAAACTTATTTGAACTCTGGACTTCTTTTGTGTTCAGTATGCAGCATTCAAAGCGACGTCATCAATTTCTAACGTGTTCTAACATCATTTGCTGTTTTTTGGTCATTTACCTAATTGTTTAGAGAGCTAAATGACCATGAAATCGAAAATCACTACAAAATGAATTCTGAAAATGTTTAAACTTGGCATGGTATCATCATTTCACCCGCATAGCTTGTGCGAAAGAGTAGAGAGGTTCACGGCAAAAACTGGACGCACTTCATGTACAAACTGGACAAACTCTTTCGGAGTATCAGGGTTTCGGGCAAGAACTCATCTGTTACACGGGCACTTCAATGTTTTTTAAACTAATTTGAACTCCGGACTTCTTTTGTGTTTAGTATGCAGCATTCAAAGCGACGTCATCAATTTCCAACATGTTCTGACATCATTTGTTGTTTTCGGTCATTTACCTAATTGTTTAGAGAGCTAAATGACCGTGAAATTGAAAATCGCTACAAAATGAACTCTGAAAATGTTGAAACTTGGCATGGTATCATCATTTCACCCGCATAGCATGTGCGAAAGAGTATAGAGGGTCACAAAAAAATTGGAGCACTTCGTGTACAAACTGGACAAACTCTTTCGGAGTATCAGGGTTTCGGACGAGAACTCATCTGTTACACGGGCACTTCAATGTTTTTTAAACTTATTTGAACTCCGGACTTCTTTTGTGTTCAGTATGCAGCATTCAAAGCGACATCATCAATTTCCAACATGTTCTGACATCATTTGTTGTTTTTCGGTCATTTACCTAATTGTTTAGAGAGCTAAATGACCGTGAAATTGAAAATCACTACAAAATGAACTCTGAAAATGTTGAAACTTGGCATGGTATCAACATTACACCCACATAGCATGTGCGAAAGAGTAGAGAGGGTCACGGCAAAAACTGGACGCACTTCGTGTACAAACTGGACACACTCTTTCGGAGTATCAGGGTTTCGGACGAGAACTCATCTATTACACGGGCAGTTCAATGTTTTTAAAACTTATTTGAACTCCGGACTTCTTTCGTGTTCAGTAAGCAGCATTCAAAGCGACGTCATCAATTTCCAACATATTCTGACAACATTTGTTGTTTTTCGGTCATTTACCTAATTGTTTAGAGAGCTAAATGACCGTGAAATTGAAAATCACTACAAAATGAATTCTGAAAATGTTGAAACTTGGCATGGTATCATCATTTCACCCGCATAGCATGTGCGAAAGAGTAGAGAGGGTCACGGCAAATACTGGACGCACTTCGTGTACAAACTGGACAAACTCTTTCCGAGTATCAGGGTTTCGGGTGAGAACTCATCTGTTACACGGGCACTTCAATGTTTTTTAAACTTATTTGAACTCCGGACTTAATTTGTGTTTAGTATACAGCATTCAAAGCGACGTCATCAATTTCCAACATGTTCTGACGTCATTTGTTGTTTTCGCTCATTTACCTAATTGTTTAGAGAGCTAAATGACCGTGAAATTTAAAATCACTACAAAATGAACTCTGAAAATGTTGAAACTTGGCATGGTATCATCATTTCACCCGCATAGCATGTGCGAAAGAGTATAGAGGGTCACAAAAAAACTGGAGCACTTCGTGTACAAACTGGACAAACTCTTTCGGAGTATCAGGGTTTCGGACGAGAACTCATCTGTTACACGGGCACTTCAATGTTTTTTAAACTTATTTGAACTCAGGACTTCTTTCGTGTTCAGTATGCAACATTCAAAGCGACATCATCAATTTCCAACATGTTCTGACATCATTTGTTGTTTTTCGGTCATTTACCTAATTGTTTAGAGAGCTAAATGACCGTGAAATTGAAAATCACTACAAAATGAATTCTGAAAATGTTGAAACTTGGCATGGTATCATCATTTCACCCGCATAGCATGTGCGAAAGAGTAGAGAGGGTCACGGCAAAAACTGGACGCACTTCGTGTACAAACTGGACAAACTCTTTCGGAGTATCAGGGATTCGGGCGAGAACTCATCTGTTACACGGGCACTTCAATGTTTTTTAAACTTATTTGAACTCCGGACTTCTTTTGTGTTTAGAATGCAGCATTCAAAGCGACATCATCAATTTCCAACATGTTCTGACATCATTTGTTGTTTTTCGGTCATTTACCTAATTGTTTAGAGAGCTAAATGACCGTGAAACTGAAAATCACTACAAAATGAACTCTGAAAATGTTGAAACTTGGCATGGTATCATCATCTCACCCGCATAGCATGTTCGAAAGAGTAGAGAGGGTCACGGCAAAAACTGGACGCTCTTCGTGTACAAACTGGACAAACTCTTTCGGACTATCAGGGTTTCGGACGAGA
>NC_041386.1:629428106-629428939 GCF_002162155.2 Triticum dicoccoides
GGGCGAGAACTCATCTGTTACACGGGCACTTCAATGTTTTTTAAACTTATTTGAACTCCGGACTTCTTTTGTGTTTAGAATGCAGCATTCAAAGCGACATCATCAATTTCCAACATGTTCTGACATCATTTGTTGTTTTTCGGTCATTTACCTAATTGTTTAGAGAGCTAAATGACCGTGAAACTGAAAATTACTACAAAATGAACTCTGAAAATGTTGAAACTTGGCATGGTATCATCATCTCACCCGCATAGCATGTTCGAAAGAGTAGAGAGGGTCACGGCAAAAACTGGACGCTCTTCGTGTACAAACTGGACAAACTCTTTCGGACTATCAGGGTTTCGGACGAGAACTCATCTGTTACACGGGCACTTCAATGTTTTCTAAACTAATTCGAACTCCGGACTTCTTTTGTGTTTAGTATGCAGCATTCAAAGCGACGTCATCAATTTCCAACATGTTCTGACATCATTTGTTGTTTTTCGGTCATTTACCTAATTGTTTAGAGAGCTAAATGACCGTGAAATTGAAAATCACTACAAAATGAATTCTGAAAATGTTGAAACTTGGCATGGTATCATCATTTCACCCGCATAGCATGTGCGAAAGAGTAGAGAGGGTCACGGCAAATACTGGACGCACTTCGTGTACAAACTGGACAAACTCTTTCGGAGTATCAGGGTTTCGGGTGAGAACTCATCTGTTACACGGGCACTTCAATGTTTTTTAAACTTATTTGAACTCCGGACTTAATTTGTGTTTAGTATACAGCATTCAAAGCGACGTCATCAATTTCCAACATGTTCTGACGTCATTTGTTGTTTTCGCTCATT
>NC_041386.1:629428949-629430928 GCF_002162155.2 Triticum dicoccoides
ACCTAATTGTTTAGAGAGCTAAATGACCGTGAAATTGAAAATCACTACAAAATGAACTCTGAATATGTTGAAACTTGGCATG
The DNA here is from genome assembly GCF_002162155.2 of Triticum dicoccoides. Classification (NCBI taxonomy): domain Eukaryota; kingdom Viridiplantae; phylum Streptophyta; class Magnoliopsida; order Poales; family Poaceae; genus Triticum; species Triticum dicoccoides. The sequence goes on from NC_041386.1 coordinate 629,429,032, forward strand.
GTATCAACATTACACCCACATAGCATGTGCGAAAGAGTAGAGAGGGTCACGGCAAAAACTGGACGCACTTCGTGTACAAACTGGACACACTCTTTCGGAGTATCAGGGTTTCAGACGAGAACTCATCTATTACACGGGCAGTTCAATGTTTTTAAAACTTATTTGAACTCCGGACTTCTTTCGTGTTCAGTATGCAGCATTCAAAGCGACGTCATCAATTTCCAACATATTCTGACAACATTTGTTGTTTTTCGGTCATTTACCTAATTGTTTAGAGAGCTAAATGACCGTGAAATTGAAAATCACTACAAAATGAATTCTGAAAATGTTGAAACTTGGCATGGTATCATCATTTCACCCGCATAGCATGTGCGAAAGAGTAGAGAGGGTCACGGCAAATACTGGACGCACTTCGTGTACAAACTGGACAAACTCTTTCGGAGTATCAGGGTTTCGGGTGAGAACTCATCTGTTACACGGGCACTTCAATGTTTTTTAAACTTATTTGAAGTCCGGACTTAATTTGTGTTTAGTATACAGCATTCAAAGCGACGTCATCAATTTCCAACATGTTCTGACGTCATTTGTTGTTTTCGCTCATTTACCTAATTGTTTAGAGAGCTAAATGACCGTGAAATTTAAAATCACTACAAAATGAACTCTGAAAATGTTGAAACTTGGCATGGTATCATCATTTCACCCGCATAGCATGTGCGAAAGAATATAGAGGGTCACAAAAAAACTGGAGCACTTCGTGTACAAACTGGACAAACTCTTTCGGAGTATCAGGGTTTCGGACGAGAACTCATCTGTTACACGGGCACTTCAATGTTTTTTAAACTTATTTGAACTCAGGACTTCTTTCGTGTTCAGTATGCAGCATTCAAAGCGACATCATCAATTTCCAACATGTTCTGACATCAATTGTTGTTTTTCGGTCATTTACCTAATTGTTTAGAGAGCTAAATGACCGTGAAATTGAAAATCACTACAAAATGAATTCTGAAAATGTTGAAACTTGGCATGGTATCATCATTTCACCCGCATAGCATGTGCGAAAGAGTAGAGAGGGTCACGGCAAAAACTGGACGCACTTCGTGTACAAACTGGACAAACTCTTTCGGAGTATCAGGGTTTCGGGCGAGAACTCATCTGTTACACGGGCACTTCAATGTTTTTTAAACTTATTTGAACTCCGGACTTCTTTTGTGTTTAGAATGCAGCATTCAAAGCGACATCATCAATTTCCAACATGTTGTGACATCATTTGTTGTTTTTCGGTCATTTACCTAATTGTTTAGAGAGCTAAATGACCGTGAAACTAAAAATCACTACAAAATGAACTCTGAAAATGTTGAAACTTGGCATGGTATCATCATCTCAGCCGCATAGCATGTTCGAAAGAGTAGAGAGGGTCACGGCAAATACTGGACGCACTTCGTGTACAAACTGGACAAACTCTTTCGGAGTATCAGGGTTTCGGGCGAGAACTCATCTGTTACACGGGCACTTCAATGTTTTTTAAACTTATTTGAACTCCGGACTTATTTTGTGTTTAGTATGCAGCATTCAAAGCGACGTCATCAATTTCCAACATGTTCTGACGTCATTTGTTGTTTTCGGTCATTTACCTAATTGTTTAGAGAGCTAAATGGCCGTGAAATTTAAAATCACTACAAAATGAACTCTGAAAATGTTGAAACTTGGCATGGTATCATCATTTCACCCGCATAGCATGTGCGAAAGAGTATAGAGGGTCACAAAAAAACTGGAGCACTTCGTGTACAAACTGGACAAACTCTTTCGGAGTATCAGGGTTTCGGACGAGAACTCATCTGTTACACGGGCACTTCAATGTTTTTTAAACTTATTTGAACTCAGGACTTCTTTCGTGTTC
>NC_041386.1:629430938-629433065 GCF_002162155.2 Triticum dicoccoides
GCATGGTATCATCATTTCACCCGCATAGCATGTGCGAAAGAATATAGAGGGTCACAAAAAAACTGGAGCACTTCGTGTACAAACTGGACAAACTCTTTCGGAGTATCAGGGTTTCGGACGAGAACTCATCTGTTACACGGGCACTTCAATGTTTTTTAAACTTATTTGAACTCAGGACTTCTTTCGTGTTCAGTATGCAGCATTCAAAGCGACATCATCAATTTCCAACATGTTCTGACATCATTTGTTGTTTTTCGGTCATTTACCTAATTGTTTAGAGAGCTAAATGACCGTGAAATTGAAAATCACTACAAAATGAACTCTGAAAATGTTGGAACTTGGCATGGTATCATCATTTCACCCGCATAGCATGTGCGAAAGAGTATAGAGGGTCACAAAAAAACTGGACGCACTTCGTGTACAAACTGGACAAACTCTTTCGGAGTATCAGGGTTTCGGGCGAGAACTCATCTGTTACACGGGCACTTCAATGTTTTTAAACTTATTTGAACTCAGGACTTCTTTCGTGTTTAGAATGCAGCATTCAAAGCGACATCATCAATTTCCAACATGTTCTGACATCATTTGTTGTTTTTCGGTCATTTACCTAATTGTTTAGAGAGCTAAATGACCGTGAAACTAAAAATCACTACAAAATGAACTCTGAAAATGTTGAAACTTGACATGGTATCATCATCTCACCCGCATAGCATGTTCGAAAGAGTAGAGAGGGTCACGGCAAATACTGGACGCACTTCGTGTACAAACTGGACAAACTCTTCCGGAGTATCAGGGTTTCGGGCGAGAACTCATCTGTTACACGGGCACTTCAATGTTTTTTAAACTTATTTGAACTCCGGACTTATTTTGTGTTTAGTATGCAGCATTCAAAGCGACGTCATCAATTTCCAACATGTTCTGACGTCATTTGTTGTTTTCGGTCATTTACCTAATTGTTTAGAGAGCTAAATGGCCGTGAAATTTAAAATCACTACAAAATGAACTCTGAAAATGTTGGAACTTGGCATGGTATCATCATTTCACCCGCATAGCATGTGCGAAAGAGTATAGAGGGTCACAAAAAAACTGGAGCACTTCGTGTACAAACTGGACTAACTCTTTCGGAGTATCAGGGTTTCGGATGAGAACTCATCTGTTACACGGGCACTTCAATGTTTTTTAAACTTATTTGAACTCAGGACTTCTTTCGTGTTCGGTATGCAGCATTCAAAGCGACATCATCAATTTCCAACACGTTCTGACAACATTTGTTGTTTTTCGGTCATTTACCTAATTGTTTAGAGAGCTAAATGACCGTGAAATTGAAAATCACTACAAAATGAATTCTGAAAATGTTGAAACTTGGCATGGTATCATCATTTCACCCGCATAGCATGTGCGAAAGAGTAGAGAGGGTCACGGCAAATACTGGACGCACTTCGTGTACAAACTGGACAAACTCTTTCGGAGTATCAGGGTTTCGGGCGAGAACTCATCTGTTACACGGGCACTTCAATGTTTTTTAAACTTATTTGAACTCCGGACTTATTTTGAGTTTAGTATGCAGCATTCAAAGCGACGTCATCAATTTCCAACATGTTCTGACGTCATTTGTTGTTTTCGGTCATTTACCTAATTGTTTAGAGAGCTAAATGACCGTGAAATTTAAAATCACTACAAAATGAACTCTGAAAATGTTGAAACTTGGCATGGTATCATCATTTCACCCGCATAGCATGTGCGAAAGAATATAGAGGGTCACAAAAAAACTGGAGAACTTCGTGTACAAACTGGACAAACTCTTTCGGAGTATCAGGGTTTCGGACGAGAACTCATCTGTTACACGGGCACTTCAATGTTTTTTAAACTTATTTGAACTCAGGACTTCTTTCGTGTTCGGTATGCAGCATTCAAACCGACATCATCAATTTCCAACATGTTCTGACATCATTTGTTGTTTTTCGGTCATTTACCTAATTGTTTAGAGAGCTAAATGGCCGTGAAATTGAAAATCACTACAAAATGAATTCTGAAAATGTTGAAACTTGGCATGGTATCATCATTTCACCCGCATAGCATGTGCGAAAGAGTAGAGAGGGTCACGGCAAAAACTGGACGCACTTCGTG
>NC_041386.1:629433075-629433787 GCF_002162155.2 Triticum dicoccoides
AGGGTTTCGGACGAGAACTCATCTGTTACACGGGCACTTCAATGTTTTTTAAACTAATTTGAACTCCGGACTTCTTTTGTGTTCAGTATGCAGCATTCAAAGCGACGTCATCAATTTCCAACATGTTCTGACATCATTTGTTGTTTTCGGTCATTTACCTAATTGTTTAGAGAGCTAAATGACCGTGAAATTGAAAATCACTACAAAATGAACTCTGAAAATGTTGAAACTTGCCATGGTATCATCATTTCACCCGCATAGCATGTGCGAAAGAGTAGAGAGGGTCACGGCAAAAACTGGACGCACTTCGTGTACAAACTGGACAAACTCTTTCCGAGTATGAGGGTTTCGGACGAGAACTCATCTGTTACACGGGCACTTCAATGTTTTTTAAACTTATTTGAACTCCGAACTTCTTTTGTGTTCAGTATGCAGCATTCAAAGCGACGTCATCAATTTCCAACATGTTCTGACATCATTTGTTGTTTTTCGGTCATGTACCTAATTGTTTAGAGAGCTAAATGACCGTGAAATCGAAAATCACTACAAAATGAACTCTGAAAATGTTGAAACTTGGCATGGTATCATCATCTCACCCACATAGCATGTGCGAAAGAGTAGAGAGGGTCACGGCAAATACTGGACGCACTTTGTGTACAAACTAGACACACTCTTTCGGAGTATCAGGGTTTCAGACGAGAACTCATCTGTT
>NC_041386.1:629435414-629437732 GCF_002162155.2 Triticum dicoccoides
AAAATGTTGAAACTTGGCATGGTATCATCATTTCACCCGCTTAGCATGTGCGAAAGAGTATAGAGGGTCACAAAAAAACTGGAGCACTTCGTGTACAACCTGGACAAACTCTTTCGGAGTATCAGGGTTTCGGACGAGAACTCATCTGTTACACGGGCACTTCAATGTTTTTTAAACTTATTTGAACTCCGGACTTCTTTTGTGTTCAGTATGCAGCATTCAAAGCGACATCATCAATTTCCAACATGTTCTGACATCATTTGTTGTTTTTCGGTCATTTACCTAATTGTTTAGAGAGCTAAATGACCGTGAAATTGAAAATCACTACAAAATGAACTCTGAAAATGTTGAAACTTGGCATGGTATCATCATCTCACCCGCATAGCATGCTCGAAAGAGTAGAGAGCGTCACGGCAAAAACTGGACGCTCTTCGTGTACAAACTGGACAAACTCTTTCGGACTATCAGGGTTTCAGACGAGAACTCATCTGTTACACGGGCACTTCAATGTTTTTTAAACTTATTTGAACTCCAGACTTCTTTTGTGTTTAGTATGCAGCATTCAAAGCGACGTCATCAATTTCCAACATGTTCTGACATCATTTGTTGTTTTCGGTCATTTACCTAATTGTTTAGAGAGCTAAATGACCGTGAAATTGAAAATCACTACAAAATGAACTCTGAAAATGTTGAAACTTGGCATGGTATCATCATTTCACCTCCTTAGCATGTGGGAAAGAGTATAGAGGGTCACAAAAAAACTGGAGCACTTCGTGTAGAAACTGGACAAACTCTTTCGGAGTATTAGGGTTTCGGACGAGAACTCATCTGTAACACGGGCACTTCAATGTTTTTTAAACTTATTTGAGCTCCGGACTTCTTTTGTGTTCAGTATGCAGCATTCAAAGCGACATCATCAATTTCCAACATGTTTTGACATCATTTGTTGTTTTTCGGTCATTTACCTAATTGTTTAGATTGCTAAATGACCGTGAAATTGAAAATCACTACAAAATGAACTCTGAAAATGTTGAAACTTGGCATGGTATCATCATCTCACCCGCATAGCATGTTCGAAAGAGTAGAGAGCGTCACGGCAAAAACTGGACGCTCTTCGTGTACAAACTGGACAAACTCTTTCGGACTATCAGGGTTTCAAACGAGAACTCATCTATTACACGGGCACTTCAATGTTTTTAAAACTTGTTTGAACTCCGGACTTCTTTAGTGTTCAGTATGCAGCATTCAAAGCGACGTCATCAATTTCCAACATGTTCTGACATCATTTGTTGTTTTCGGTCATTTACCTAATTGTTTAGAGAGTTAAATGACTGTGAAATTGAAAATCACTACAAAATGAACTCTGAAAATGTTGAAACTTGGCATGGTATCATCATTTCACCCGCTTAGCATGTGCGAAAGAGTATAGAGGGTCACAAAAAAACTGGAGCACTTCGTGTACAAACTGGACAAACTCTTTCGGAGTATCAGGGTTTCGGACGAGAACTCATCTGTTACACGGGCACTTCAATTTTTTTTAAACTTATTTGAACTCCGGACTTCTTTTGTGTTCAGTATGCAGCATTCAAAGCGACATCATCAATTTCCAACATGTTCTGACATCATTTGTTGTTTTTCGGTCATTTACCTAATTGTTTATAGAGCTAAATGACCGTGAAATTGAAAATCACTACAAAATGAACTCTGAAAATGTTGAAACTTGGCATGGTATCATCATTACACCCACATAGCATGTGCGAAAGAGTAGAGAGGGTCACGGCAAAAACTGGACGCACTTCGTGTACAAACTGGACACACTCTTTCGGAGTATCAGGGTTTCAGACGAGAACTCATCTATTACACGGGCACTTCAATGTTTTTAAAACTTATTTGAACTCCGGACTTCTTTAGTGTTCAGTATGCAGCATTCAAAGCGACGTCATCAATTTCCATCTTGTTCTGACAACATTTGTTGTTTTTCGGTCATTTACCTAATTGTTTAGAGAGCTAAATGACCGTGAAATTGAAAATCACTACAAAATGAATTCTGAAAATGTTGAAACTTGGCATGGTATCATCATTTCACCCGCATAGCATGTGCGAAAGAGTAGAGAGGGTCACGGAAAATACTGGACGCACTTCGTGTACAAACTGGACAAACTCTTTCGGAGTATCAGGGTTTTGGGCGAGAACTCATCTGTTACACGGGCACTTCAATGTTTTTTAAACTTATTTGAACTCCGGACTTCTTTTGTGTTTAGTATGCAGCATTCAAAGCGACGTCATCAATTTCCAACATGTTCTGACGTCATTTGTTG
>NC_041386.1:629438390-629447018 GCF_002162155.2 Triticum dicoccoides
GTGTACAAACTGGACAAACTCTTTCGGAGTATCAGGGTTTCGGGCGAGAACTCATCTGTTACACGGGCACTTCAATGTTTTTTAAACTTATTTGAACTCCGGACTTCTTTTGTGTTTAGTATGCAGCATTCAAAGCGACGTCATCAATTTCCAACATGTTCTGACGTCATTTGTTGTTTTCGGTCATTTACCTAATTGTTTAGAGAGCTAAATGACCGTGAAATTTAAAATCACTACAAAATGAACTCTGAAAATGTTGAAACTTGGCATGGTATCATCATTTCACCCGCATAGCATGTGCGAAAGAGTATAGAGGGTCACAAAAAAACTGGAGCACTTCGTGTACAAACTGGACAAACCCTTTCGGAGTATCAGGGTTTCGGACGAGAACTCATCTGTTACACGGGCACTTCAATGTTTTTTAAACTTATTTGAACTCCGGACTTCTTTCGTGTTCAGTATGCAGCATTCAAAGCGACATCATCAATTTCCAACATGTTCTGACATCATTTGTTGTTTTTCGGTCATTTACCTAATTGTTTAGAGAGCTAAATGACCGTGAAATTGAAAATCACTACCAAATGAACTCTGAAAATGTTGAAACTTGGCATGGTATCATCATCTCACCCGCATAGCATGTTCGAAAGAGTAGAGAGCGTCACGGCAAAAACTGGATGCTCTTCGTGTACAAACTGGACAAACTCTTTTGGACTATCAGGGTTTCGGACGAGAACTCATCTGTTACACGGGCACTTCAATGTTTTTTAAACTAATTTGAACTCCGGACTTCTTTTGTGTTTAGTATGCAGCATTCAAAGCGACGTCATCAATTTCCAACATGTTCTGACATCATTTGTTGTTTTCGGTCATTTACCTAATTGTTTAGAGAGCTAAATGACCGTGAAATTGAAAATCACTACAAAATGAACTCTGAAAATGTTGAAACTTGGCATGGTATCATTATTTCACCCGCTTAGCATGTGCGAAAGAGTATAGAGGGTCACAAAAAAACTGGAGCACTTCGTGTACAAACTGGACAAACTCTTTCGGAGTATCAGGGTTTCGGACGAGAACTCATCTGTTACACGGGCACTTCAATGTTTTTTAAACTTATTTGAACTCCGGACTTCTTTTGTGTTCAGTATGCAGCATTCAAAGCGACATCATCAATTTCCAACATGTTCTGACATCATTTGTTGTTTTTCGGTCATTTACCTAATTGTTTATAGAGCTAAATGACCGTGAAATTGAAAATCACTACAAAATGAACTCTGAAAATGTTGAAACTTGGCATGGTATCATCATTACACCCACATAGCATGTGCGAAAGAGTAGAGAGGGTCACGGCAAAAACTGGACGCACTTCGTGTACAAACTGGACACACTCTTTCGGAGTATCAGGGTTTCAGACGAGAACTCATCTATTACACGGGCACTTCAATGTTTTTAAAACTTATTTGAACTCCGGACTTCTTTAGTGTTCAGTATGCAGCATTCAAAGCGACGTCATCAATTTCCAACTTGTTCTGACAACATTTGTTGTTTTTCGGTCATTTACCTAATTGTTTAGAGAGCTAAATGACCGTGAAATTGAAAATCACTACAAAATGAATTCTGAAAATGTTGAAACTTGGCATGGTATCATCATTTCACCCGCATAGCATGTGCGAAAGAGTAGAGAGGGTCACGGCAAATACTGGACGCACTTCGTGTATGTAACGCCCTCGATGTGGCTATATCTCCCACGTGTCGAAGCACGACTTAGAGGCATAACCGCATTGAAAGCAATGTCGCAAGTGAGGTAATCTTCACACAACCCATGTAATACATAAGGGAAAGAGATACATAGTTGGCTTACAATCGCCACTTCACAAAATTACATGAATAAAGCATTACATCATCCAGATACAATCAAGGTCCGACTACGGAACCAAAATAAAAGAAGAACCCCAAATGCGACAAAGGTCCCTGATCGACCCCAACTGGGATCCACTACTGATCAACTAGAACAAAACAACACAAAGGGCAAGATCTTCATCGAGCTCCTCTTGAGCTTGGTTGCGTCAACTGCACAAACTCATCGGCACCTGCAAACTTGTTTTGGAAGTATCTGTGAGCCACAGGGACTCAGCAGCCTCGCACCCGCGAGATCAAGACTATTTAAGCTTATAGGAAGGTTGGGGTAATAAGGTGGAGCTGCAGCAAGCGACTAGCATATATGGTGGCTAACATGCGCAAATGAGAGCGAGAAGAGAAGGCAAAGCACGGTCGATAAAGGTATGATCAAGAAGTGATCCTGGACTACCTACGTCAAGCATAACTCCAACACCGTGTTCACTTCCCGGACTCCGCCGGAAAGAGACCATCACGGTTACACACACGGTTGATGTATTTTAATTAAGGTCAACTTCGGGTTTTCTACAACCGGACGTTAACAAATTCCCATCTGCCCATAACCGCGGGCACGGCTTTCGAAAGTTCAAATCCCTGCAGGGGTGTCCCAACTTAGCCCATCACAAGCTCTCACGGTCAACGAAGGAATAGACCTCCTCCCGAGACATTCCGATCAGACTCGGTATCCCGGTACAACAAGACATTTCGACAGGGTAAAACTAAACCAGCAACACCGCCTGAATGTGCCGACAAATCCCGATAGGAGCTGCACATATCTCTTTCTCAGGGCACACTCAGATTATCTTAGTTACGGGTAGGCCAACCCAGAGTTGCCCCTGGTGGTCACCGGTAGCTGACAGTTGGACCAACACTCAGAGGAGCACTGGCCCGGGGGGGTTAAAATAATGATGACCCTTGAGTCCACGAAACCCAAGGGAAAAAGAGGCTAGGTGGCGAATGGTAAAACCAATGTTGGGCATTGCTGGAAGAGCTTTACTTAAGGCGAACTGTCAAGGGGTTCCCATTATAGCCCAACCGCGTAAGGGACGCAAAATCCGGGAACATAACACCGATATGACGGAAACTAGGGCGGCAAGAGTGGAACAAAACACCAGGCATAAGGCCGAGCCTTCCACCCTTTACCAGTATATAGATGCATTAATTAAATAAGATATATTGTGATATCCCAACAAGTAAATAAATATTCCAACAAGGAACAACATCTCCATGTTCCAACAAGGAACAAACTTCAATCTTCACCTGCAACTAACAACGCTATAAGAGGGGCTGAGCAAAGCGGTAACATAGCCAAACAACGGTTTGCTAGGACATGGTGGGTTAGAGGTTTGACATGGCAATTTGGGAGGCTGACAAGCAAATGGTAGGCATCGTAGCATTGGCATGGCAAAAGAGCGAGCAAACTAGCATAGCAAAGATAGTAGTGATTTCGAGGGTATGATCATCTTGCCTGAAATCCCGCAAGGAAGAAGAACGAGTCCATGAAGAAGACAAACGGACGTAGTCGAACGAATCCTCACAACTCCGGAACGAAACCGAAGCTAACAAGAGAAGCAAACCGGAAAGAAGCAAACAACCATGGTAAACACACAAGCATAGTCAAGGCATGATGCACAATCAAGTATGATGCATGTCCGGTTTAATGAGGCATGGCATGGCAATGTACACAGGCAATCCTACAAATTAAATGGAGCTCAATATGCAACGAGTTGCATATTGACAAAACACCACGATAAGTTATTTAGTTTGATCCCGTTTATGTACCCAACAATATTAAATGTTGTTAAGCATGGCAAGAGGGTGAAGCAAATGAAAACTACCTATCTAGTCAAGGTTAAATGAGGCCGGAAGCAACAAACAACAATTCCGGAGAATCCCCATATCATTTAGCAATTTAAAGCAAGCAACAAGTTTAAACATTTTAAATGTTGTTATCATGATGCGGATGACATATACAAGTTTTATGCAATTTTATGAAAACAATAACATGAACATGTTATGAAGCATTTGGTCACCATGGCGGAACAAAAAGGGTGCCACGGCGGCAAAACAAAAATGGTGCCACGGCAACATATCGGTTCCGGTAGCTCATGGAGATACCGGTGCAAAAGGAAGTGAGCGTGAGCGAGTCATGCAAGATGGTGGGGTGCTCCCGGCTTCCGGGTTCCCACGGGACGGTGGCACGGCAAAAGAGGGGCATCGCAAGGACGATTCGATCACGATGCAAAACTCGAGCATCTGATCGCGGTCGTCATCTCGGGGTTATACCTTTGAAGCGTGCATTCGGGGCGGAACGCGTTCGTAGTGGAAGTAGTCGTTCACGGAGCGGTCATCGTCGGAAGTAGAGGAAGTAGTCGTTCAAGCATCCGATGGTAATAGTACTCGGTCGTTTCGAAGAGGTACTTGGGGTCATTCGAACTTGCCGATCTCGTCATCTCGAAGGGGTACTTGACGTTCTTAGCGATTCCGAAGACGAGGTAGAGGTACACTTGTTGTAGGGGTACTTGTCGGATCCACGGCGACGGTAGAGGTACAAATGTTCTCGCGGTACTTGTCGGTCCAGTCTTGGTGTAGATGTACATCGCAAACGTAGTGGTACTCGCGGACTTCGGCGCTGGTAGTCGTACACGGTTCGTAGGGGTACTTGGCGTTCTTGGTGATTCCGAAGAAGGCGGTAGATGTACTCGGCGAATCCACAAGGCGTGCATGGGTCGAAGTGGAACTCTTGACAAAATCCACGGGACTGACTTGGCATGCAACGAGCACGGCGCGATGGGCATGAAGGGCGGCGCTGGTTCTCTGCTCCAACGAAGCAGAACGACGGGCGAGCGGGCGGCCGACCTGGTGTCTTAGAGCAGCGTGGAAAGGCGGTGGTGAGCGACCGGATCGGAGGCAGAGGAGGTCACGGGAAGCTGGTCCGGCGGGATCCGAGCGAAGGAGGGCCAACCTGGGCGCAGGTCGCCGGATCGGGAGGCGATGGGCCTCGGCAGACCCGAGCAGAGCCAGGAGGAGGAGGTCGCGGGCGACGAGAGGGTGCAGTAGTTGCTGTTGCTGTCAGTGGCGACGAACTTGGAGGCGGGGCGGCGTGCAGAGCTGCGTGAAGGAGAGGCGGGGCCATAGTAGGCCTCGTTGGCGGCGGAGCTAGGCTTCACCGGAGCAGGGGGGCCTCGGGCGTCATGGGGCGGCGCTTGGAGCTCGGGGCAGAGGAGGTGGAGAGGCGCGGGACGAGGACGAGGCAGGAGGTCGCGTGAGGTGGAGGAGGAAGGGCGAGGCCGCGGCACTGAGGAGGTGGTGGTGCTCGCGGGCTGACGAAGCAGGGAGGCGCGATGGAGGTCGTCGACGCGGAGAAGTAGCAGGCGAGGCGCGGCCATGGCAGGACCCGACGGATCCGGACGGGGCGGCGCTGGAGGGCGACGCGAGGCAGAGAGTGGAGGGAGGAAGAGACGAGGGGGACCGAGCGGGACTGCGAGCGAGAGAGGTGGGGATCGGGCGATGGGTGCGAGCGATGCGGCGCTGGAGGGAGGACGAGGGAGATGGAGATCGAGCGGAGGGGAGGCTAGGGTTAGGTAGCGGCGTGGCTGGGCCTTGGGCCTAGGGAGACTGGGCCGGCCTGGTGGGGAGGGGAATGGCCAGAGGCCTGGCTGGGTCTCTCCCTCACTCTAATGAAAAAAAAAAACAGAACAGAGAAAAGAAAGAAAGAAAGAGAGGTTATGGAAGAAAAAGCGCAAGGGGATATTTTTCCTGGACTCGCAAAAATGCGCTTGTTCCAAGAAATATGGAAAGGCCACGATTGAAAGATTTAAATTCAAACTCATTTGAAATTCAAATGGGTTTGAACTAGGACTTGATGAAAGGAAGGTCCAAAAATGTTCGGATTTTTGGTGGAGCTCCGGAAAATGATGAAATAAATATTGGCAAGGTTGGAGACCAAACTTGAAGCAGAAAAGGAACGAAATTATTTTGTAAGTGTGTTTTGGTGATTCCAAAATAGTGGAATATTTAATTATAGCTCCCTAATAATATTGAGAGGCTTTAATATGTTATAAAGAGAAATCACGAGTGAATTCCCTCAATTTAAATGGATCGAAAAAAAATCCATACGATTTATTTAGTAGAGGTTTTAAAAATTAATGATATGATGGCATGACGACATGATGCAATGCACATGATGCAAGGATGAATGCAACAAATAAAACAAATCACACGACGAAACTCGGAATAGCTGGAAGTCTTCTGGAGCGTCGGTCTCGGGGCGTTACAACACTCCACCACTATGAGAGGATCTCGTCCCGAGATCTAGAATGACACCGGAGGGAAAACAGAAGAGAAAGAGAAGAGGTAAAACTAAGTTTCTTCTTCGACCAATGAGTGAAACCAAAGAACCTTGAGAGGTTGAAAAGTTGAAAGAAAGAACACAACGGAGTTAAACACAATTGAGAGCACTGCGGTAGAAAAGAGAAACAAGGAACACCATGTGAACCTTGGAGGTTGCAAGGCTATGAATGACGAGTACAATGGACAAGAAGGAATTGGAACCACTCTGGTTAAAACAAGATGAGAGGGGAAGAATTTGGGCAGCACTCCGGTTGAAGATGGAAGGAAAAGAACATGAATTTGGCAAAATGAAAGCACTTGGATGAGACTCCGGTTAAATGGATAAGCAAGGAAAAGAACACGATCCTCACAATTCGAGATGATGAGTGAAAAGCACAACATCACAATGCCTCCGGAATGAAAGAATAGAAGTTAGATTGCTGGGATAAAGGGACGGAGAAGGAAATGTCAACTCCTACCACAATTTAATTTGGAAAGCATCCTTGCAGGAAGGTTAGAACAAAGTTGTTGGAAGACCAACAACGAAAAGAATAAGTTTGTAGTGGGCTTATGGAACACATCTCAAAACTATGAGGTGAAATTCGGCCACTAATGGAAACGATAGCTAGCTTTAGATCGACGAAGAGATGAATACTTCTTCCACCAAGATGATAAAGAGATAACTTGGATCATTGGCAAGCACCACAAATAGCAACATTCCAATGGAAGGCTTTTAGGTGAAATATGACAAAAGATAACTCCAACAACGAGGTTGATGGATTTAAAAATAACTCATTCTTAACAACATGTGAATCATGGGACATGAACTCAAATTATCAAGAATGACATAATACCACCTCCAAAATATGGTAGAAAGAATTGCACTCAGGATTACCATATGAAGAAAGCTTGAGCTCCTTAGGAAAGAATGTCGATGAAAAATTTGAGAAGGGAACTAAATCCTTGATGAACCATCATGTAGAACCTCCATGAAGAACTCCGGTAAACAAAAGGAATGAACAGAAAGAGAAATTGAAAACACAAGGTGAATCCTTGCAATGATTTAGATGGATCTCCGTGATAATTAGAGCTTGGAACTCCAGGAAAAAGAGAAGATGAAACAAATGAAACCGAGAATTTGATGAGCCTCAGGAATAAGGAATTAATATCTTGGGTGAAACAAGAATAAGGATTACATTATGCTTATCCTTCACCATTTTAAAATTGATGACAAGCAACGGATTTGGCATACTACTTATTCTCGTAGAAAGGATTAAGATAGATATTGTGCAAACTTGAGAAAGTCTTCAACGATCCCCCGGTAGAATTTAGAAAGTACGAATGCATAGATATGATACACGAAGGAAGAAAACTCTTGAACGAACCACCGGTAGGATTGGAACAACAAATGAATTGATATGATGAACAAGGAAGAGAGATCTTGAAAGAACCACGGTAAGAATTAAAAATGAACAAAGAAAAGATAAGGAAGACACCGGGAAGAATTAGCAAATACACGAAGATGCTTGAGAGGATTTAGATACATGAGAACGACGAGATCACGAGCCGATTAAAAATCACTTGAACGAAGCACCAGTATGATTTAGAGTATGCGAGCTGAAAGCTGGACTGTGTCAATCTTAGACGATGGGCTCCGGATAATCTGACAGAAAATACTCTGAATTACTCCGGATGAGTGAAAAGAATTCTGACAATCGAAAACAACTATGAGAGGATGGCATCAAGCTAGCACCAAGAATCTTGAAGAGAATAGAGCAAGATTAAAGAGAAACTCTTCTTCGGTCTTCAAATGATGAGAATGACAACGAGAAACACCACCAAGAATTATTGAGGCACACCGGAAGAATCAAAAACGAAGAGGTTGAGCCAACTATGAAATGAATTTGAAAGATCTTGGAGAAAAAGCATTTGACTGATGATAACTCATTCTTACGTCAAACTTGGAGAAAAATTTAAGAGTAACGCCGGGAAAATAAGAAGAGTCAGGTAAGATCCTGGAAAAAGACCTGTGGGTTAGGGCCCACTCAAAAGAAACACCGTTGAACAATTTGAAGAGAGATAATGCACCGGTTGAAATAAAAGACTTGAATGAGAGAACATCCTCGAAAGATCTTGAACGAATGCATAGTGGAAACACGAATCTTCGAGATATCTTGAGCATTCCGGAACAATTGAATAGCGAGAAATGAATGAATATGAGGAGCATCGTCAAGAGAAGTTATTTGAAAACGAGAAAAGGGGATATAATCGATAAATCTTGACTTGAATCCACCGGAGAAGAAAAGAAAGAAGAATGACGAACTTGAAGCTCCGTTAGAAACTTCATGAGAATCACCGGATAAGAACATTGAAGGAAAAGAATGGAGAGACTTCACATCAATA
>NC_041386.1:629447061-629453270 GCF_002162155.2 Triticum dicoccoides
AGAAAAGGGGATATAATCGACAAATCTTGACTTGAATCCACCGGAGAAGAAAAGAAAGAAGAATGACGAACTTGAAGCTCCGTTAGAAACTTCATGAGAATCACCGGATAAGAACATTGAAGGAAAAGAATGGAGAGACTTCACATCAATAAGATGGATACTTGATCAATAATTCTGAATCCTTCAAGAAAACAAGGGTGGGAGGGTGGGAAAACACCATTGAGAAGAAATGATAATTGATCTTGCTAATGTTGAAATGATCGGATCCACTTGAAGAGACACACTGGTTGAAAAGGATTGGCAAGACAATCTCGATGATCAAGAAGGATTAGTATTCACATAGCAATATGAGAACACCATTTAGGAAAGGTATGGATTCAACATTTGACTTCGAAGCAACTCGAATACCACAAATAAAACAAAACAAAAGATTGGCTTGCAAAATAAGCCGGAACAAACATATGATAGAGATTTCGTCCGAAGTTTTCGTGGTGGGGCCTACACGGGCTCGATCGTACAGCACCATCATGTACAAGGCAGTGCACATGACATACGAAGCGTCCCCGAGTCGGCATAGCCAAGGACTCTTTAAGACACAACGAGACCACTGTAAAACCAACCGTGAATAGGCGGACCACTAGACGTCGAACCCCAATTTCATATCATACATCCGTCGGAAAGATATCCTAAGAGCTACTTGAATTCCCACCTATGGAACTCCCGAAATTTTCCGGTTATGCAATCATGTGTTGGGGATACAGGGGAAGCATAATATCTCACCCAAACTAGCAAATCCTACATCCAGCTGTATCCATCCTTCAACACATAACCAAGAAACCTTCGGAAATCATCTACCTCAACCTTCGAAAATCATCCGTTATACAAGTTATGGCGATACTCCCGAACTCCCGCCCCAGTACTGGGTGGCGTCGAGGTTATCTCACCAACGAACTGCATAAAAGAGATTTTCGATGTCGGCGTACTAAACTCAGGTATTCCAGAATTGCAACGATAAAATTATGATGAAAACACCTCAGAGCTCAACTCCCCGGGACACTTCCACAAAACCCCTGACAGGAGGCACCAAGACAATGATCTCATCATAAAACCATCGGAACGATTCGAAGATACCCGCGTGATCCTAAAAATTTTTAGTGAAATTTGAGAAGAGAAAAGTCAAAACTCTACGTCAGGATGCCTCGCAAGAGTGACGAAGGGACTGAGGAGTAAAAAGAATTCCTAAACTCTCCGACATATAATTCCTAAATGACTCAAAACATTTTTTTTCTAGACACAACTCGGCCGCTAAAAACGATCAAGCAGTGGGGCTCCTAAGGTCGGGGAAGGCTCTGATACCAACTTGTAATGCCCTCGATGCGGCTATATCTCCCACGTGTCGAAGCACGACTTAGAGGCATAACCGCATTGAAAGCAATGTCGCAAGTGAGGTAATCTTCACACAACCCATGTAATACATAAGGGAAAGAGATACATAGTTGGCTTACAATCGCCACTTCACACAATTACATGAATAAAGCATTACATCATCCAGATACAATCAAGGTCCGACTACAGAACCAAAATAAAAGAAGAACCCCAAATGCGACAAAGGTCCCTGATCGACCCCAACTGGGCTCCACTACTGATCAACTAGAACGAAACAGCACAAAGGGCAAGATCTTCATCGAGCTCCTCCTGAGCTTGGTTGCGTCAACTGCACAAACTCATCGGCACCTGCAAACTGGTTTTGGAAGTATCTGTGAGCCACAGGGACTCAGCAATCTCGCACCCGCGAGATCAAGACTATTTAAGCTTATAGGAAGGCTGGGGTAATAAGGTGGAGCTGCAGCAAGCGACTAGCATATATGGTGGCTAACATGCGCAAATGAGAGCGAGAAGAGAAGGCAAAGCACGGTCGATAAAGGTATGATCAAGAAGTGATCCTGGACTACCTACGTCAAGCATAACTCCAACACCGTGTTCACTTCCCGGACTCCGCCGGAAAGAGACCATCACGGTTACACACACGGTTGATGTATTTTAATTAAGGTCAACTTCGGGTTTTCTACAACCGGACGTTAACAAATTCCCATCTGCCCATAACCGCGGGCACGGCTTTCGAAAGTTCAAATCCCTGCAGGGGTGTCCCAACTTAGCCCATCACAAGCTCTCACGGTCAATGAAGGAATAGACCTCCTCCCGAGACATTCCGATCAGACTCGGTATCCCGGTACAACAAGACATTTCGACAGGGTAAAACTAAACCAGCAACACCGCCCGAATGTGCCGACAAATCCCGATAGGAGCTGCACATATCTCTTTCTCAGGGCACACTCAGATTGTCTTAGGTACGGGTAGGCCAACCCAGAGTTGCCCCTGGTGGTCACCGGTAGCTGACAGTTGGACCAACACTCAGAGGAGCACTGGCCCGGGGGGGTTAAAATAATGATGACCCTTGAGTCCACGAAACCCAAGGGAAAAAGAGGCTAGGTGGCGAATGGTAAAACCAATGTTGGGAATTGCTGGAAGAGCTTTACTTAAGGCGAACTGTCAAGGGGTTCCCATTATAGCCCAACCGCGTAAGGGACGCAAAATCCGGGAACATAACACCGATATGACGGAAACTAGGGCGGCAAGAGTGGAACAAAACACCAGGCATAAGGCCGAGCCTTCCACCCTTTACCAGTATATAGATGCATTAATTAAATAAGATATATTGTGATATCCCAACAAGTAAATAAATATTCCAACAAGGAACAACATCTCCATGTTCCAACAAGGAACAAACTTCAATCTTCACCTGCAACTAACAACGCTATAAGAGGGGCTGAGCAAAGCGGTAACATAGCCAAACAACGGTTTGCTAGGACATGGTGGGTTAGAGGTTTGACATGGCAATTTGGGAGGCTGACAAGCAAATGGTAGGCATCGTAGCATTGGCATGGCAAAAGAGCGAGCAAACTAGCATAGCAAAGATAGTAGTGATTTCGAGGGTATGATCATCTTGCCTGAAATCCCGCAAGGAAGAAGAACGAGTCCATGAAGAAGACAAACGGACGTAGTCGAACGAATCCTCACAACTCCGGAACGAAACCGAAGCTAACAAGAGAAGCAAACCGGAAAGAAGCAAACAACCATGGTAAACACACAAGCATAGTCAAGGCATGATGCACAATCAAGTATGATGCATGTCCGGTTTAATGAGGCATGGCATGGCAATGTACACAAACAATCCTACAAATTAAATGGAGTTCAATATGCAACGAGTTGCATATTGACGAAACACCACGATAAGTTATTTAGTTTGATCCCGTTTATGTACCCAACAATATTAAATGTTGTTAAGCATGGCAAGAGGGTGAAGCAAATGAAAACTACCTATCTAGCCAAGGTTAAATGAGGCCGGAAGCAACAAACAACAATTCCGGAGAATCCCCATATCATTTAGCAATTTAAAGCAAGCAACAAGTTTAAACATTTTAAATGTTGTTATCATGATGCGGATGACATATACAAGTTTTATGCAATTTTATGAAAACGATAACATGAACATGTTATGAAGCATTTGGTCACCATGGCGGAACAAAAAGGGTGCCACGGCGGCGAAACAAAAATGGTGCCACGGCAACATATCGGTTCCGGTAGCTCATGGAGATACCGGTGCAAAAGGACGTGAGCGTGAGCGAGTCATGCAAGATGGTGGGGTGCTCCCGGCTTCCGGGTTCCCACGGGACGGTGGCACGGCAAAAGAGGGGCATCGCAAGGACGATTCGATCACGATGCAAAACTCGAGCATCTCATCGCGGTCGTCGTCTCGGGGTTATACCTTTGAAGCGTGCATTCGGGGCGGAACGCGTTCGTAGTGGAAGTAGTCGTTCACGGAGCGGTCGTCGTCGGAAGTAGAGGAAGTAGTCGTTCAAGCGTCCGATGGTAATAGTACTCGGTCGTTTCGAAGAGGTACTTGGGGTCATTCGAACTTGCCGATCTCGTCATCTCGAAGGGGTACTTGACGTTCTTAGCGATTCCGAAGACGAGGTAGAGGTACACTTGTTGTAGGGGTACTTGTCGGATCCACGACGACGGTAGAGGTACAAATGTTCTCGCGGTACTTGTCGGTCCAGTCTTGGTGTAGATGTACATCGCAAACGTAGTGGTACTCGCGGACTTCGGCGCCGGTAGTCGTACACGGTTCATAGGGGTACTTGGCGTTCTTGGTGATTCCGAAGAAGGCGGTAGATGTACTCGGCGAATCCACAAGGCGTGCACGGGTCGAAGTGGAACTCTTGACAAAATCCACGGGACTGACTTGGCATGCAACGAGCACGGCGCGATGGGCATGAAGGGCGGCGCTGGTTCTCTGCTCCAACGAAGCAGAACGACGGGCGAGCGGGCGGCCGACCTGGTGTCTTAGAGCAGTGTGGAAAGGCGGTGGTGAGCGACTGGATCGAAGGCAGAGGAGGTCACGGGAAGCTGGTCCGGCGGGATCCGGGCGAAGGAGGGCCGACCTGGGCGCAGGTCGCCGGATCGGGAGGCGATGGGCCTCGGCAGACCCGAGCAGAGCCAGGAGGAGGAGGTCGCGGGCGACGAGAGGGTGCAGTAGTTGCTGTTGCTGTCAGTGGCGACGAACTTGGAGGCGGGGCGGCGTGCAGAGCTGCGTGAAGGAGAGGCGGGGCCATGGTAGGCCTCGTTGGCGGCGGAGCTAGGCTTCACCGGAGCAGGGGGGCCTCGGGCGTCATGGGGCGGCGCTTGGAGCTCGGGGCAGAGGAGGTGGAGAGGCGCGGGACGAGGACGAGGCAGGAGGTCGCGCGAGGTGGAGGAGGAAGGGCGAGGCCGCGGCGCTGAGGAGGTGGTGGTGCTCGCGGGCTGACGAAGCAGGGAGGCGCGATGGAGGTCGTCGACGCGGAGAAGTAGCAGGCGAGGCGCGGCCATGGCAGGACCCGACGGATCCGGACGGGGCGGCGCTGGAGGGCGACGCGAGGCAGAGAGTGGAGGGAGGAAGAGACGAGGGGGACCGAGCGGGACTGCGAGCGAGAGAGGTGGGGATCGGGCGATGGGTGCGAGCGATGCGGCGCTGGAGGGAGGACGAGGGAGATGGAGATCGAGCGGAGGGGAGGCTAGGGTTAGGTAGCGGCGTGGCTGGGCCTTGGGCCTAGGGAGACTGGGCCGGCCTGGTGGGGAGGGGAATGGCCAGAGGCCTGGCTGGGTCTCTCCCTCACTCTAATGAAAAAAAACAGAACAGAGAAAAGAAATAAAGAAAGAGAGGTTAGGGAAGAAAAAGCGCAAGGGGATATTTTTCCCGGACTCGCAAAAATGCGCTTGTTCCAAGAAAAATGGAAAGGCCACGATTGAAAGATTTAAATTCAAACTCATTTGAAATTCAAATGGGTTTGAACTAGGACTTGATGAAAGGAAGGTCCAAAAATGTTCGGATTTTTGGTGGAGCTCCGGAAAATGATGAAATAAATACTGGCAAGGTTGGAGACCAAACTTGAAGCAGAAAAGGAACGAAATTATTTTGTAAGTGTGTTTTGGTGATTCCAAAATAGTGGAATATTTAATTATAGCTCCCTAATAATATTGAGAGGCTTTAATATGTTATAAAGAGAAATCACGAGTGAATTCCCTCAATTTAAATGGATCGAAAAAAATCCATACGATTTATTTAGTAGAGGTTTTAAAAATTAATGATATGATGGCATGACGACATGATGCAATGCACATGATGCAAGGATGAATGCAACAAATAAAACAAATCACACGACGAAACTCGGAATAGCTGGAAGTCTTCTGGAGCGTCGGTCTCGGGGCGTTACAGTGTACAAACTGGACAAACTCTTTCGGAGTATCAGGGTTTCGGGCGAGAACTCATCTGTTACACGGGCACTTCAATGTTTTTTAAACTTATTTGAACTCCGGACTTCTTTTGTGTTTAGTATGCAGCATTCAAAGCGACGTCATCAATTTCCAACATGTTCTGACGTCATTTGTTGTTTTCGGTCATTTACCTAATTGTTTAGAGAGCTAAATGACCGTGAAATTTAAAATCACTACAAAATGAACTCTGAAAATGTTGAAACTTGGCATGGTATCATCATTTCACCCGCATAGCATGTGCGAAAGAGTATAGAGGGTCACAAAAAAACTGGAGCACTTCGTGTACAAACTGGACAAACTCTTTCGGAGTATCAGGGTTTCGGACGAGAACTCAT
>NC_041386.1:629454340-629456629 GCF_002162155.2 Triticum dicoccoides
TTAAAATCACTACAAAATGAACTCTGAAAATGTTGAAACTTGGCATGGTATCATCATTTCACCCGCATAGCATGTGCGAAAGAGTATAGAGGGTCACAAAAAAACTGGAGCACTTCGTGTACAAACTGGACAAACTCTTTCGGAGTATCAGGGGTTCGGACGAGAACTCATCTGTTACACGGGCACTTCAATGTTTTTTAAACTTAT
The DNA here is from genome assembly GCF_002162155.2 of Triticum dicoccoides. Taxonomy (NCBI): domain Eukaryota; kingdom Viridiplantae; phylum Streptophyta; class Magnoliopsida; order Poales; family Poaceae; genus Triticum; species Triticum dicoccoides. The sequence continues at coordinate 629,454,548 of NC_041386.1, forward strand.
TTGAACTCCGGACTTCTTTCGTGTTCAGTATGCAGCATTCAAAGCGACATCATCAATTTCCAACATGTTCTGACATCATTTGTTGTTTTTCGGTCATTTACCTAATTGTTTAGAGAGCTAAATGACCGTGAAATTGAAAATCACTACAAAATGAACTCTGAAAATGTTGAAACTTGGCATGGTATCATCATTACACCCACATAGCATATGCAAAAGAGTAGAGAGGGTCACGGCAAAAACTAGACGCACTTTGTGTACAAACTAGACACACACTTTCGGAGTATCAGGGTTTCAGACGAGAACTCATCTATTACACAGGCACTTCAATGTTTTTAAAACTTATTTGAACTCCGGACTTCTTTAGTGTTCAGTATGCAACATTCAAAGCGACGTCATCAATTTCCAACATGTTCTGACAACATTTGTTGTTTTTCGGTCATTTACCTAATTGTTTAGAGAGCTAAATGACCGTGAAATTGAAAATCACTACAAAATGAATTCTGAAAATGTTGAAACTTGGCATGGTATCATCATTTCGCCGCATAGCATGTGCGAAAGAGTAGAGAGGGTCACGGCAAAAACTGGACGCACTTCGTGTACAAACTGGACAAACTCTTTCGGAGTATCAGGGTTTCGGGCGAGAACTCATCTGTTACACGGGCACTTCAATGTTTTTTAAACTTATTTGAACTCCGAACTTCTTTTGTATTCAGTATGTAGCATTCAAAGCGACATCATCAGTTTTCAACATGTTCTGACATCATTTGTTGTTTTTTGGTCATTTACCTAATTATTTAGAGAGCTAAATGATCGTGAAATTGAAAATCACTACAAAATGAACTCTGAAAATGTTGAAACTTGGCATGGTATCATCATTTCACCCGCATAGCATGTGCGAAAGAGTAGAGAGGGTCATGGCAAAAACTGGATGCACTTCGTGTACAAACTGGACAAACTCTTTCCGAGTATTAGGGTTTCGGACGAGAACTCATCTGTTACACGGGCACTTCAATGTTTTTTAAACTTATTTGAACTCCGAACTTCTTTTGTGTTCAGTATGCAGCATTCAAAGCGACGTCATCAATTTCCAACATGTTCTGACATCATTTCTTGTTTTTCGGTCATGTACCTAATTGTTTAGAGAGCTAAATGACCGTGAAATTGAAAATCACTACAAAATGAACTCTGAAAATGTTGAAACTTGGCATGGTATCATCATCTCACCCACATAGCATGTGCGAAAGAGTAGAGAGGGTCACGGCAAAAACTAGACGCACTTTGTGTACAAACTAGACACACTCTTTCGGAGTATCAGGGTTTTGGACGAGAACACATCGGTTACACGGGCACTTCAATGTTTTTAAAACTTATTTGAACTCCGGACTTCTTTAGTGTTCAGTATGCAGCATTCAAAGCGACCTCATCAATTTCCAACATGTTCTGACAACATGTGTTGTTTTTCGGTCACTTACCTAATTGTTTAGAGAGCTAAATGACCGTGAAATTGAAAATCACTACAAAATGAATTCTGAAAATGTTGAAACTTGGCATGGTATCATCATTTCACCCACATAGGATGTGCGAAAGAGTAGAGAGGGTCACGGCAAAAACTGGACGCACTTCGTGTACAAACTTGACAAACTCTTTCGGAGTATCAGGGTTTCGGGCGAGAACTCATCTGTTACACGGGCACTTCAATGTTTTTTAAACTTATTTGAACTCCGGACTTCTTTTGTGTTTAGAATGCAGCATTCAAAGCGACATCATCAATTTCCAACATGTTCTGACATCATTTGTTGTTTTTCGGTCATTTACCTAATTGTTTAGAGAGCTAAATGACCGTGAAATTGAAAATCACTACAAAATGAACTCTGAAAATGTTGGAACTTGGCATGGTATCATCATTTCACCCGCATAGCATGTGCGAAAGAGTAGAGAGGGTAACGGCAAAAACTGGACGTACTTCGTGTACAAACTGGACAAACTCTTTCGGAGTATCAGGGTTTCGGACGAGAACTCATCTGTTACACGGGCACTTCAATATTTTTAAACTTATTTGAACTCCGGACTTCTTTTGTGTTC
>NC_041386.1:629456909-629458193 GCF_002162155.2 Triticum dicoccoides
ATGTCATCAATTTCCAACAGTTCTGACATCATTTGTTGTTTTTTAGTCATTTACCTAATTATTTAGCGAGCTAAATGACTGTGAAATTGAAAATCACTCCAAAATGAACTCTGGAAATGTTGAAACTTGGCATGGTATCATCATTTCACCCGCATAGCATGTGCGAAAGAGTAGAGAGGGTCACGACAAAAACTGTACGCACTTCGTGTACAAACTGGACAAACTCTTTCGGAGTATCAGGGTTTCGGACGAGAACTCATCTGTTACACGGGCACTTCAATGTTTTTTAAACTTATTTGAACTCCGGACTTCTTTCGTGTTCAATATGCAGCATTCAAAGTGATGTCATCAATTTCCATCATGTTCTGACATCATTTGTTGTTTTTCGGTCATTTACCTAATTGTTTAGAGAGCTAAATGACCGTCAAATTGAAAATCACTACAAAATGAATTCTGAAAATGTTGAAACTTGGCATGGTATCATCATTTCACCCGCATAGCATGTGCGAAAGAGTAGAGAGGGTCACAGCAAAAACTGGATGCACTTCATGTACAAACTGGACAAACTCTTTCGGAGTATCAGGGTTTCGGACGAGAACTCATCTGTTACATGGGCACTTCAATGTTTTTTAAACTTATTTGAACTCCGAACTTCTTTTGTGTTCAGTATGCAGCATTCAAAGCGACGTCATCAATTTCCAACATGTTCTAACATCATTTGTTGTTTTTCGGTCATTTACCTAATTGTTTAGAGAGCTAAATGACCATGAAATTGAAAATCACTACAAAATAAACTCTGAAAATGCTGAAACTTGGCATGGTATCATCATTTCACCCGCATAGCATGTGCGAAAGAGTAGAGTGGGTCACAAAAAAACTAGACGCACTTCGTGTACAAACTGGACAAACTCTTTCGGAGTATCAGGGTTTCGGATGAGGACTCATCTGTTACACGGGCACTTCAATGTTTTTAAAACTTATTTGAACTCTGGACTTCTTTTGTGTTCAGTATGCAGCATTCAAAGCGACGCCATCAATTTCCAACATGTCCTGACATCATTTGTTGTTTTTCGGTCATTTACCTAATTGTTTAGAGAGCTAAATGACCGTGAAATTGAAAATCACTACAAAATGAACTCTGAAAATGTTGAAACTTCGCATGGTATCATCATTTCACCCGCATAGCATGTGCAAATGAGTAGAGAGGGTCACGGCAAAAACTAGACGCACTTTGTGTACAAACTAGACACACTCTTTCGGAGTATCAGGGTTTCGGACGAGAAA
>NC_041386.1:629458372-629459713 GCF_002162155.2 Triticum dicoccoides
CGGACGAGAAATCATCTGTTACACGGGCACATCAATGTTTTTTAAACTTATTTGAACTCCGGACTTCTTTTGTGTTCAGTATGCAGCATTCAAAGCGACGTCATCAATTTCCAACATGTTCTGACATCATTTGTTGTTTTTCGGTCATTTACCTAGTTGTTTAGAGAGCTAAATGACCGTGAAATTGAAAATCATTACAAAATGAACTCTAAAAATGTTGAAACTTGGCATGGTATCATCATTTCACCCGCATAGCATGTGCGAAAGAGTAGAGAGGGTCACGGCAAAAACTGGACGCACTTCGTGTACAAACTGGACAAACTCTTTCGGAGTATTAGGGTTTCGGACGAGAACTCATCTGTTACACGGGCACTTCAATGTTTTTAAACTTATTTGAACTCCGGACTTCTTTTGCATTCACTATGCAGCATTCAAAGCAATGTTATCTATTTCCAACATGTTCTGACAACATTTGTTGCTTTTTGGTCATTTACCTAATTGTTTAGAGAGCTAAATGACCGTGAAATTGAAAATCACTACAAAATGAACTCTGAAAATGTTGAAACTTGGCATGGTATCATCATTACACCCACATAGCATGTGCAAAAGGGTAGAGAGGGTCACGGCAAAAACTAGACGCACTTTGTGTACAAACTAGACACACTCTTTCGGAGTATCAGGGTTTCAGACGAGAACTCATCTATTACACGGGCACTTCAATGTTTTTAAAACTTATTTGAACTCCGGACTTCTTTAGTGTTCAGTATGCAGCATTCAAAGCGATGTCATCAATTTCCAACATGTTCTGACAACATTTGTTGTTTTTCGGTGATTTACCTAATTGTTTAGAGAGCTAAATGACCGTCAAATTGAAAATCACTACAAAATGAGCTCTAAAAATGTTGAAACTTGGCATGGTATCATCATTTCACCCGCATAGCATGTGCGAAAGAGTAGAGTGGGTCACAAAAAAATTGGACGCACTTCGTGTACAAACTGGACAAACTCTTTTGGAGTATTAGGGTTTCGGACGAGGACTCATCTGTTACACGAGCACTTCAATGTTTTTTAAACTTATTTGAACTCCGGACTTCTTTTGTGTTCAGTATGCAGCATTCAAAGCGACGCCATCAATTTCCAACATGTCCTGACATCATTTGTTGTTTTTCGGTCATTTACCTAATTGTTTAGAGAGCTAAATGACCGTGAAATTGAAAATCACTACAAAATGAACTCTGAAAATGTTGAAACTTGGCATGGTATCATCATTTCACCCGCATAGCATGTGCGAATGAGTAGAGAGGGTCACGGCAAAAACTAGACGCACTTTGTGTACAAACT